>NW_025893629.1:425500-731278 GCF_002878395.1 Capsicum annuum | reverse complement strand
GGAATCATGTAATTATGGGTTTCTAGCATCCTAGGCATTTTATCAAACACCTTGCATGCATTCTTTAAAGCATAGGTGGATTTCATACTTGCATTACATCAAACCACCTAAAGTTCATTCTTTTCAACTAACAAGCACATATATTCCATGAAAAACATCTTTAGATATCATTTTTAAAGTTGAACAACAATCATCAATATGTACATGATTATATCACCATAAAAAGTTTTAAAAAATAACATCGAAAAACGTAGTTCTTGATCTCTATGAATGGATTGGATCCATAGATGAACACTACGCATACCTTAGAGTAATAATTCAGGGAATCTACGGTTGAATTTGCTTGAATCTTGAAACCCCAATGGAAACCCTAGACTTGTTCTTGAGTGAATTTTGAAAAATTTAATGTAAAGGGCTGCTTTGGGGCTTCAATCCCGTGTTTAAAGAGTATATGTAGGGTTTTGGTAAGTTACCATATTGCCCTTAATGATTTTAAAATGAAAACTAAAAACTCCACAAAATTTATCCCGATTTAGGGCCCCGGCGCGATGCAGAGCTTGGTAAAATGCTAATTATTATGACCTGGAAACTTGGCGCGAAGCGGGGCTATTGCGGAGGCTTTCTGGAAAGTGATGAGCGCCATTTTGGCCTGCGGAGCAACGTGCCATGCACTGAAATGGCATTTGTCTTACAGCAAAAACAGAAAATAACCAGAACTACTTCACTGGGTGTCCATTCTATGTGAATTTGGTATCTATGGAAAGCTTATTAAATTATTTATCCATTGGTAGGTCATGGGATCAAAAATTCGTAGTATAATGAAGATATGCTCTTTTGAATTCGATGATGCCAATATCCTTCTCATGAATTCAATTGGTAAGGAATTTTTTGATTCGCACAATAGCTAAGACATATTTGAGACTTTAATTCACATCAACCATGATCATGAAACTATCAAGGAACCATGATGTACTATGTATGATCTTGAAACATGGATCTAATATTGAGTTGGATTTTTTGGGGTATTACAGTATCAAAAGTGAAAAGAACCAAAAGATCCTTTTAAAAATGACTTAAAAATACTAAATGGGATTCGAGACAGTCAGAGCAATAGTCCGTCACTAGTCTGACGGTCCATCGGGTCGTCCATAGCACGTTGGCCAGGAAAAGGCCGTACTACCTTAGTTGTGACGATCCATGGCTAGCTTGACAGTCCGTCGTCTTGGCCGTCGCACTTGAACCTGAAAAGGGAGTTGCTGCCTTGGTTGAGATGGTCCAGGCGATGGTCCATTGTAAACTTGACGGTCCATCAACCTGTCCTTCAGACCTAGGTAATTCCGACAACTCTCAGTAAAACGGTCATAATTTCTCACCCTGATACAGGATTTAGATGAAATTGGTATCAATGGAAAGCTAATTCAATTCTCTACATGACAAAAAGCCGATATTAGGGAAATTGTACATGAATCAAAATATTTCTCACTTGGGAAGTAAGCAATTACTCTTCTTAAAGATAAAACTTCACTTAAAGAAAATCTAGGGTATTACAATATCTCTCCCTTGGGAACATTCTTCCTTGAATGTCGCTTGTTAGACCAAGAACAGAGGAAAAACTAAGTACACATAGCTGAAGCAATTTGCTAAATGCCTCAAAATATTTCTAAACACTTGAATACTTCGGAAATTGCAAAATTCACGCAAAAATAGATATATAGCTGAAATTTAGATTTTGAAGGGCTAATGTAAGGAAGAATAATACCTTTGGCTTGATCTAAAGTCGCCAAAAATAGGTGCGGGTACTTGGCTCATATGTATGATTTGGCCTCCCAAGTAGCGCCCTAAAATGACTGGTCTCTCCACAAAACTTTGACCAAGGGAACCTCTTTGTTCCTCAGTCTAAGCATCTAAAACTCTAGGATGTCAACAGGAATCTCATCGAATGAAAGACTGTTTTGAATATCAGCACTCACCGAAGGATCCACTACAATGGAATCACCAATATGTTTCTTAAGCATGAAGACATGAAAAATAGGATGAACCGCTGACAACTCTATGGGAAACTTAAATTCATAGGCTACTTTCCCAACATGCCTCATAACTCTATAGGGGCAAACATAACAGGGACTAACATTTCCCTTTTTACCAAACCGCTTCACCCCTTTCATTGGTGAAATATTTAAGTAAACAAAATAACTAACTCAAACTCAAGACCTCTTCTCCTCACATCAGCATATGACATTTGATGACTCTGAGCTATCTTCAATATTTTTCTAATCAACTTAACATTCTCCATAGCCTCAAAGGACTGCATCAGGCCCAATCATAGCAGCTTCACCCACTTCAAAGTAACCTATGGGTGATCTACATATTCTATCATTCAAAGCTTCAAATGATTCCATCTCGATGATAGTATGGTAACTGTTGTTATAAGCAAACTCTATCAATGGAAAATGCTCATCCCAACTTCCTTTGAAATCAACAGCACATGCCCTCAACATACTTTCTAGATTTTGAATGGTCCTCTCAGCATGACCATCTTTCTTTGGATGAAAAGTGGAACTCAAATAAACTTGGGTACCAAGACCCTGCTGAAATGCTCTCCAAAACTGAGAAGTAAATTTAGTATCCCTATTTGAAATAATAAACAAGGACACTCCATGCAACATGACAAACTCTCAGAGGTACAACTTAGCATAATCCTCAAACTTAGTCAGCCAGTCTATAACAACCCAAATAGAATCATGATGACAACGGGAAATAAGTAAACCAGTCATGAAATCCATATTCACCTCTTCCTACTTCCAAGTTGGCATACCAAACTCTTGGATCATACCACCAGGTCTTTGGTGCTCTACCTTAACCTATTGGCATGTTGCACACTTGGTTACAAACCCAGCTATATCCTTCTTCATACCACCCCACCAATAGATTTTCCACAAGTCCTTGTATATCTTTGTAGCACCGGGATGAATGAAATACCGCACAACAAATGTTTTAGCGATAATCCTCTTCTTTAGATCATCAATACACGGAAAATACAACCTACCCTGCAGTCTCAATACACCATCTTCCCCTTGGTAGAAAACCTCTACCTTTTGGTCCTTAACTGATTCCTTCAATCTAACTAAACTAGGCTCTCATTCTTGCTTCATGTTTACCTTTAAAACTAAAGAGAATTAAGAACTACATTGCACCAAAGTACTTCCCTCAGCTGAATCAAGCAAACTAACACCCAATCTAGCCGGAAAATCACATCACGAGCTAACTTTTTCTTACTTTCTGTACATAAGCAACACTACCCATAGAAAACATGCTAAGGGCATCTGTCACTACATTGGCCTTGCCCGGGTGATAAAACACACTTATATCATTGCCTTTTAAAAACTCTAACCACCTTCTCTATCTAAGATTTAACTCCCTCTAGGCAAACACATACTGCAGGCTCTTATGACCAGTAAACACATCAACATGGACACAATAAAAAAAGTGTCTCCAGATTTTCAAAGTAAAGACCATAGCAGCTAATTCAAGATCGTGGGTTAGGTAGATCTTTTCATGCAGCTTTAACTGTCTAGAGGAATAGGATAAAAAATTACCTCTTCACATCAACATACAACCCAAACCAACTCTAGAGACATCATAATACACCACAAAACATTCTGTAACATCAGGAAAAGTCAACACAGGGGCTGAAGTTAGTCTAGTCTTCAACTCTTGAAATCTCTTCTTACAGGAATTTGACCACTGGAACTTAAATTTATTTTGGGTCAACCAGTTCATGAGAGACACAATAGAAGAGAAAATTACAATGAAATGGTGGTAGTAGCCAGCTAGACCTAAGAAACTTCTGATGTCAGATGGGGAAATAGGTTTAGGCCAATTTCTTATAGCTTCTATCTTTTGGAGATCAAATCTAATGCCTTCAGCTGAAACAATATGACCCAGAAAAGATACTGATCTTAGCCAAAATTCACATTTACGGAATTTGGCGAACAACTGGTGATGTCTAAGAGTTTGCAAGACAATTCTAAGGTAATCTGCATGCTCATTCTCAGTACGAGAGTACACAAGGATGCAATCTATGAAAACAATGACAAACATATCAAGATATTGCTTGAAAACTTGATTTATAAGGTCCATACAGGCTATTGGGGTATTGGTTAGCCCAAAAGATATGACTAGAAACTCAAAGTGACCATAGCGTGTTCAAAAAGCTGTCTTTGGAATATCGCATTCCCTAAATTTAAGCTGATGATAGCCGGATCTAAGGTCTATCTTAGAGAAATAACTCGCACCTTACAACTGTTCAAACAAGTTATCAATTCTCGAAAGAGGATAATTATTTTTGACTGTGACCTTATTAAGCAGATGATAGTCAAGGCACATATATAAAGAATCATCTTTCTTTTGCATGAATAAAAAAGGTGTGTCCCAAGGAGAAACACTCGACCTTATGAAACCTTTGTCTGGAAGATCTTTGAGTTGCTCTTTCAACTCCTTAAGATCTGTAGGATCCATATGATAAACTGGGATAGAAATAGGCTGAGTGTCAAGAAAAATGTTAATTCCGAGTTCTATCTCTCTATCGAGAGGTACTCCTGGGAGATCTTCCAAAAAAACATTAGGAAACTCATGAACAAGGTTGACTGTTAGAATAGTTGGAGTCTCAAACTTAGTATCTTTAACTCTAACTAGATAGTAGATGGAATCTTTGGATATTAGCTTTTTATCTTTGAGATAGTAAATAAAATGGCTCTTGGGAGATACCGAACTCCCAGACCACTCAAGAACTGGTTCAACACGGAACTGAAACTTGACCACACGGGTATGACAGTCTATAGATGCATAGCAAGAATGAAGCCAAACCATACCTAGAATAGGGTCAAAATCCACAATGTCTAACTCTATCAAATAAAAAAATATGACTCTATGAAAAACGGTAATAGGACAATTTCTGTACACTTGCTTAGCAACCACTGACTCCCCTACTGGTGTGGAAACTAGGAAGGGCTCATGAATCATTTTGGGACTCATTTCAAAATTCACAGCGACTAATAGGGTCACATAAGAGAAACTTGAACCAGGGTCCAACAACACATAAACAACGAAGTAAAATACACGGAGCATACCAATAATAACGTCGAGTGAGTCCTCCTGCTCCTGATAGGATGGTAAGTCACAGAATCTATTCTGGCACTGACCACTAACAGGGCTAGATAAAGTGCCCTGAGCAGGGACAGGATGGGATACTGAAGCTGGTGCACTAGTAGTCTGTGCCTGAGGTCGAGCATCTCTATTCCCCTGCCTAGCATGCGGGTAATCTCTAAGTCTGTGGCCTAGTTTGTCACAACCAAAAGAATAGAATTTTGGGTCCTTGAGATAGAAGATCTGTTCCCTTGCTTCTTCCTTCCTCTAGACGCGGGAGCACTAGCTGATGAAGGAGCTGGCATAGAAGAACGTCTTTAGAACTATGGGTGGTTCCTCTATGGGATCTTGCCTAACCATACTCATGCTGCTCGAGTCTAGTCCTTTTGTTACCCCTCTCTCTATCTCTCACCCTTATCTTATCCGCCTCTATCTGTTGTACATACATCATCAACCTAGCCAAATCCATATCTTTATTTAGCATCGCAGTCCTACACTTTTTCAGTACAAAATCAGAAACACCTATCATGAACTTGCTTATACTAGCTGGGGTGTCAAAAATCAAATTAGGAGCATACTTGGCCAGCTGGATCAACTTCAAGCAGTACTCCTTAATAGTCATGGAGCCCTGCCTTAAGCTCAAAAACTCCTCAATCTTTACTTCCCTCAACTCAAGCATAAAGAACTTGTCATAAAATGTATCTTTGAATACCTGCCAAGTCATAGGAGCAACACCCTTACCTCTACGCTTCTCCCATGCTTCAACCCAGTCATAAGCAATGTATTTCAACCTGAAAAATGCCAGCTCAATACTTTTTTCCACCGAAACATACATCACCTGTGTGATCTTTCTCAGCTCCTCAAGGTATAACTATGGGTCCTCAACTGCCTTGAACCGATAAAACTCTGGCGGATTCATCCACATAAAATTATGAATCCTAGCAATAACTAAATCTCTTCCTTACTAATTTACAACTTCGGCCTAGTTATAACCATGGAAAATGGCGGTGAATGCTTTCCTAATACCTGAAAGTCCACCCAAAACTGCGCATGAGACACTGTCACATTAAAGGGATCAACAGGCTGGGGTTGCTCATTATTGTTTCTACGGGTGTTTCTTCTTTGGGGAGTCATTTTATAAAATAAGAGAGCATGAAATATTAGATAAGAGGGACAACTGTTGGCATGATAGATATTGAAAGAAAGGAAACGACTTTTCCCTAAAACTTCTCATAGCCTCTTGCTCATAGAAGTAGCGAGCCACACACCGATGATTGACACTCTACTAAATGCATCTTGTCAAACTCCCTAGGACTCCTTAAACCTTAGGATTTGATACAGAGTTTGTAATGACCAGAAATCTCCTCCCGGCAAGTCACACAGTGCTTAAGTCTACAAGTAGCCCCAAGCTAACCCTTTGAGCCTATCACTACATAAAATAACTCATTTTGAGGAGAAATAAACAAAACACTAGCAGTATCGTATCAAATGATAGAAAATACAAGGAAAATACTTAGTCAAAATGTCCACAATACTGGAAATCTCAACATACTAACAATCTAATAACTAGTCTGACAAACCCTCTACTACTTAAGTCTACTAGAGAGCCATTACGATACGTCCACAACTGGCTCAAACTGAACTGAAAGCAATAAAATGTCTACTAACAATACTAAAATGTCTGTAGATAGGTCCTCAAACAATGAGGACTCACCACTATAGAGATGTAGATAAACTTACTCGCAAATAACTAATGAGGTAGGAACTGAGCACCTGAACCTACATTATAAGATATTATAGCACATAGACATATATGTGGATCAGTACTTGGGAATGTACTTAGTCTATGGGGCAGTACGCATTTACATAAAACCATACCAATACACTTTAATCAAATCATGCATGCAAAAATTAATGACTCACATTGTTGAATACGTCCATAGTATAAAAATCATAAATCATGTAGAATGAAGCATGTAACACAATTATTATAAGTTATTATACTTTTTCTTTAAAACCTAAACTCTTCTTTTATTCTAATTACTCGAAGACTAAAGAAAGATTTAAGCAATACTTTCAAACTCATGCATATATCTCATGGAGAGTAAAACTTCTTTAATGCTCAAGAACTTAGAACACTTTTAAACTCAAGACACTTAGAACTCAGAATTCTATAACTCTTATTAGTAGAGAAAAGTACTTTTTTCTTCGGAAAATTTTACTTTAATAACTTATTTTGAAAATCTTACTATTAGGGAAAATCACTTATCTGAAAGCATTAGGGAAAATATTCTATCTCAAGGGAAAATACTTTAGGGAGGTTCTGTTAACCGGCATAAAACATTTGAGGTACATGGGGTCCAACATCTTATCCTCCTAAGGAAGAAACCACACGTTGGGGAGAGGAGCTATACTCTAGTCAGAGAGTATAAACTCAACTCAGTGATCACTTATCTCAGTCTTGAGCCCATAAATCTCAATCATATGGTGGCACGTAGTTCTAGGGTATGAAATTGTAGTAACTTACCCAACTCGGTGCTAAATACTACTCCCTTTAGTTAGCTACGCTCATCTCATGGAAATCCACTTTAAAAATAATCTAATGATTCATAAAGAACCCAACTATAAAATCTGTAATCTCATCTAATTAAGTGGATTTCAAAGATACTATGACCATTAAGGTCAAAACTTTCTCAATAATCTCAAGTACTCAAATAATGGGTTCTTATAGCACAAAAGTTCATCAAATTGCAAATCTCAAGTAGGGTTTAATGACCAATAATCAAATCTCAAGTTAAGAGTCATCAAAATGCATACTAGATATTATATGGACTCATAAATCATATAGAAATCTGGAATTTACTGTAATTTATCTCAAAATCTCAACGTACTCATACACTTCAATTTCTAGAGCATTGCAACGATTAAATTCTCATGGAATAATAATATTTGGTATAAATCCAGCTTCAATTTCTTAAGAAAACATGTAAAATCGTGCTATTTGACTTCCAATTCTTGGAAAATATCAAAAGCCTGCAACCAATAACTATAAGTGAAAAACCCTAATTCCTTTTCATGTAAAATCTCATAAATTGGAGAAAACTTATAGTTTAAAATAAGTGTTTGGGAACAAGGGTGAAAGGATTAGCCTTGTACAAAATCCCACATACATTAGATTGCTTAATTAGATGTACAAGTTTGTTTGAAACTCTTCCTCTTACTCTTTGAGTGAGGGTTCTTGAAGCCTTGGACTTAGGGCATTCAAATGTCAACTCAATTTGAAGAATCTATGGTGAGTTCTTGAATTTCGTGGAGAAGGGTTTTATATTTGCTCTTGAGGGAGACACCCTAGCTCTTGGATGTTATGGGAGATAATAAGGCTATCTTCTTTGTTTTGAATAAATCAGGGTATTATATTGGGAAACACCCAAAAGATCTCTTTAAAAATGACTTAAAAATATTGAATGGGATTTTCGACTGTCGGAGTGATGGTCCCTCTCTAGTCTAATGGTCTGTCGAATCCTCTATCGCACGTTGGTCAAAAAAAGGCCACACTACCTTAGTTGCGATGGTCCGTTGCTAGCTTGATGTTCCGTCAGCTTAGCCATTGTTCTTGGGCTAGAAGAGGGAGTCACTACCTTTATTACGATGGTCAAGGCAATGGACTTTCGCAAACTCGACGGTCCGTCAACCTATCTGTCGCACCTAGGTGGTTCCGGCAACTCTTAATAAAATGGCCATAACTTGTTATCCTGATATCGGATTTTGACAAAATTAGTATTGTTGGAAAGATAATTCAATTCTCTACATGAAAAATAGTCAATATTAAGGAAATTCTATACGGTTTAAAATATTTCTCACTTGGGAAGTCAGCCCTTACTCTTCTTAAAGATGAAACTTGACTTAAAGAAAATCTGGGGTATTACAACTTTATTCCACTTTCACATAGGCAACTCAATCTATTGAGACATGACACTAGGCGTCAAGTGCTCAACCTTCACTTGCTGATACACCATAAACTTAGCCAGGAAGTTGGCCACATCTCTCATCATGGTGTTCTGCCAATAGATCTCGTTCAAGTCACAATACATAAACGTTAAGGTACCTAGAAGTATAAGGCCCAACTTTTCCATGATGCATCAACACACAACCATATCTTTCAGCAAATAATAAAATCATCAGTATGCTCTAATAGGGTCAAAATTGGTGCTGAAGTAAACTTATCTTTCAAAATCTCAAAACTACCCTTACAAGATTTGAACCTTAGAAACTTTACTTTTTTCTGAGTGAACATAGTCATTAGAGCAACAATAGATGAGAATCTTTCCACAAACCTCCAATAATACCTAGCTAAACCCAAGAAGCTTAGAATGTCATGGGTCTAGGCCCCGTCATAACCGTATCAACTTTCTATGAATCTACCTCGATCCCCTTAAAAGAAAAAACATGAACCAAAAAGGTCACATCATTCATTCAAAACTGACACTTCAAAAACTTGGTATACAATCGTTGATCATTAATAGTCTCTAACAATACTTGGAGGTAATTAATGTGATCCTTCTCACTCTTAGAATATACAAAGATGTTATCAATAAACACAATCATGAACAAATCCTCAAATAGCCTGAATACCTGGTTCATGAGATCCATAATTACAAACAACGAATTAGTTAATATGAACGACATAATCAAAAACTCATAATCTTCAAGTAATGATAACCCGATCAAAGATTAACCACAGAGAAATATTTGGCACCCTAAAGATGATATGATCTATCATCAATCCTAATCTTAAAATAATTATAACCTTGGAGAGAATACTTGTCACCTTATCAAACTATCAAAAATCTATACATATCTTTAGAAACTTATTTTTTTATGCACAAAAAAACACAGAAGCACCCTATGGAGAAGCACTAAGATAGAGAAAAACCTTGTTAAGGAGATCTTTTAACCACTACTTAAGTTCTATCAATTCTTCTAGAGCCATTATATTTGGAGGGATAGGGATATGAAAAGTATTCAGTAGAAGATAAATCTCAAGATCAATTTCCCTATTGGGAGGAATACCAAGAAGGTCATCGGGAAATACTTTAGGAAACTCATTAACAATAGGGATAGATTAGAGGGAACCTTAGAAATAGAATCATTAAACCAAACAAGATGATAAAGGCACCCCTTGGAAATCAAATTTTGAGTTCTATGATATGAAATAAATCTTTCCTTCGACACGATGGAACTCCCTTACTACTCAATCACTGGTTTATTTGGGAACTAAAAACTGACCTTTTGGGTCCTACAATCAACAGATGCATAGAAAAAAAGAAGCCAACACATCCCCAAGATCACATCAAAATTAACGAGTTCCAACTCTATCAAATACATCAAGGTCTACCTCTGAAAAATTGATTCCACAAAACCCCTATATAGCTTTTTTAGACATAATAGAATAACCCACCAAGGTTGAGAAAGAAATAGGCTCATAAATACTTTAAGGAATAAAACCAAAATGAAATGTCATATAAGGGGTCACAAAGAAAGGATACCACCTAGATATAGTTGAAAATAAAAATCATGATACAAAATGTTCAACCTACCGATAACAACTTCAAGAGTTGCCTCATATTCCTGAGGGCTAGAAAGAGCATAAAGATGATTCCAACCAGCACTGGTACCAGAAGTAGCACCTTTTTGTGCTAGAGCTTATGAAGTAGATACCTGAGCCCTATTAGCTCAAGATGAAACATTAGTTAGAAAGTATCACTAAAAATGCCCTGGTTGACAAAAATTATAGCACCTATTCCTATCCTCATCACACCAACCACGATACACTTGCCCACTAGATTTAGAAGGAGTATAAGGTTGGTATGACTAAGCTCCACTAGCCTGAGACTAGAAACCTTGTGCCTTAAACTTACTTGTCGTAGAATATGAACCCGAGTTTCCTCAAGTCCTCTTATACCCTCTAATACCTATCATCTACACCACTATGCTAGAGGTCTCCACTCTTCTTTGAATATCTGAACTTTTTATTCTGCCTCTCTCCCATTTCTTCTTATTTGTTCTTTTAATCTTTAACTGCTATCTATAAATCAAATGTCTAGAGATGTCCATGTCCTTATTCAATATTTGAACCTTTCACACCAAAACCAAATCCCAAGACAGACCAAAAGTGAACTTTCTCATCCTATCTCTAATTCTAGACATAATCTCTAGATCATAATTAGATAAATGATGAATCTCCAAAGTATACTCCTTTAAAATCATTGTGAAAGCACTAAAAATTAACTCCTACCTTATCTACTATCAGCCTGCGACTTCTCCCACTACTCAAACCACTGATATGCCATATCTTTCAACTGATGTATGGAAAACTCTATACCCTCCATATTAGTAGCATACAACACCCTGAATATCTTCTCAAATTTCTTAAGACTCCCTTAAGGATCCTCCTCAACATAGGAACCTATGACGGTTTGCGGATTAAATCTTATAAACTGGGCAATTTTAGTGACCAAAGATGATAGAGAAATAGAAGCAACACTGTTACGCAAAAGAGACAAAGAAGCCACCAACTTTGTTTAAAGATGAATTAAGCAATGGAATTTGGTAGTAGGAATATCTCCTAGGGGCGGTGGGGCATGGACATCATCATTATAAGAAGCTCAAAAAGGGTAGTTAGGAATTAATGGAACTCCATAATGAGAAATATAGTCAAGAGAATGGAACCTATATCGGGTCTGAACTCCATAAACAAGGCGAGTTCCATCCATATTATCCTTAAGTTTGACTGAGAGGTTTTCATGAGCATTAGATATTCGGGGAGGCATGATCTGAAATATGAATAAATTGAATTATAGAAGATTTCAATGCCCTAGACACTATAGCCCATGAATAGAAGACAAGATAGAAAAACATTCCTAAATGCCTTATAACATCTGCCTTGTAAATATGGCATGATACAAACTTATAAAAGAGACTTTACTTGACACGGCTTTGTGAGCAACCAATGACAATTAACCTGCACTTTGATACCAAGCTTTTTATTACCCAAGCTAGGGCCTAGTAATGATAGGTATCTCAACTTTGTCAAAGATTGGAGACCACCCCCATTAACCTAGCTAAAAAGAGCATATTACAACTAGCAGCAAATGAATTCTACATATATAATATGATAGATATGAATTTTGAACATATACCAAAGAAAATAAATCATCTTAATAGGATATAAGTATCCATAATTTAAATCAACCCGCATCCTATCCATAAAAGTCTCTACGAAACAAAATTTCAACTAAAGTTAGAACATGCCCTAGACCATAGCCAAAACCCCACTAAAATCATCCATGAAATAAGGAAAGACAAAACCATAAAATAAGGGCCTTCCAAAGAATGGAATCTCACTGCTTCAAAGATGACTCACGAATAATACAAAAGTCACTTACCATTGTGTAAGGAAATAGAAGTATCTTTGGACCATGCATCACATGGTGATACAATTTTTAGGGAAAGTTAGAAGGGTGAACGCAAATATGTACCTCATAGAAGTGATAAACTAATTCCATGATCAGATCAATTCAAAATTATTCAAAACCAATGCACACAATCATATACATATATGCATATCATGTCAGGATGGGGAACAAGGTTTATTATAAGAGTAAAACATTAACCTAGACTATGTGGCTTAACCATTATAAAAAATCCACAGGCTATATGGTCCAGTCTCTCTTGCTAGTTGGACCCCTATACGTTTTAGTCTCATAATAAGGAGATATCATAAATTGTTAGGGAATCCACAACCCTATGCCATCCCTGATACATATTTCTATAATGTGTAATAATCACATGATTAATGATACAAATAATCATGCCAAAAATGTAAGCTCTAAGTAACAGTCCCTCGAGATCTCCACATTTATGGCTAGCTATATAACCCCTTTTAGCCCAAGTCAAATATTTACATATTCCCATTTATTTAACCAAAGACCACCCATTAAGGCACGTACCATTGGTATCATCATACCAATATACTTGTAAGCTAATTACATCATGCCACTTAAATTATCATCACCTGGAGGAATCCACATCTTTACAAACTCCAACCATTCACCTACATAAAGGAATCCACAGTTTTCGAGGAACAATATTAAGTATCGATTAACTTGGGGGAATCCACAACACCCAAGGTTCAATTTGAAACCATATATGTTTCATTAGCCTTTTATCTAGTGTGATAGTTCCAAAAGTTGTTACAATATGCATATACTCATGTTTCAAAGAAAATATCATAAAGTAGGTTGAGATTATTACTAGTTTCAATTTCAAATCATTTTATTATAGGTAATCCATGAACCCCATTCCTATTTACCATGAAAATACACCAAATGAGTTAAAAATTGGCTATTCAAAACATGAATGATTCACAAAACCATGGGAAAAGAAATCTGATTAATAACATTCAAAGTCCCTCTACCCAATTCCCAAAACCATAAATTAATCACATAAATAACAATTTTAAAGAAATTACTTTAGTAAAATAAGTTTAGGGAATGAGATACATGCCTGAAATTATTGAGAATTAAGGTGGGAAATTACCAATTAGAGATCCAGAAGCCAAATCCTTAGAAACTTCAGTTGCTCTTGACTTGGGGAATTTAAGGGAGTAGAGATTAGTTTATGAGACATAATGTGATAAGAATAACCCTCTTTAGGTGTTTTATGGTCATGGGTATTAATTGCGGAAGGATAAATGACACGAATGCACTTTCTTAAAAGTGTAGAAAAAATTGCCCAAGTTATGAGTCATGTGACATGTTGTGATATATGATTATGAATCATCACAATGACTCGTAGTCTAGGCAGAGACAACGGGAATTTACACTATTTTAATTATAAGTCATACCCCATGACTCGTACGTAGACATTATGACTTTTAATGACTAGTAGTAGTCTGGGATATAGCTTAGAGACCCATCAATAATTTGGTCAAGAGGCACACCCTATGACTCACAAAGTCTTGTAGTTTTCACTTTAGTCTCTTTCGTCACTTATATTTTATTTCCAATGACTTTCACACTATGACTCATAATGATTTATTACAACTTATTAGGTACTAATCATGATCAGGATTGAAAGTTAGGGAACCTACACTAGTTTGGCTAAGGATGACACTATACAACTCATATTAAGTCTTCACGACTTGTTAAAATAGTAGTACCCTAATAAGTGAGCGCAAAACTTATGAATTTTTAGGGATAAAAAGCTAGGTTATCATAAATTTATCCTTGTGGTTAATGTGTTTCATAATATTTTTCCTGACGATCTTTCGGGAATTCCTCCCTATAGGGAAATACATTTTAGGATAGATCTTTGTCAAATGCCCATCTTATTTATATTTCTCCTTACGAGCTGACTTTGGCTAAACTAAAGGAGTTAAAGGACCAATTAATGGTTCTTTTTGATAAGTATTTCATTAATCCTAGTATTTCTCTATGGAATGCTCCTGTTCTTTATTAATTGAAAATAAATATGCGTTTCATTGTATGTGTGTATACTATTATTAGTTTAATAAGATTATAGTAAAAATAAATGTTCTCTACCTAGTATTGATGTCCTATTCCATTAGCTTTATGGTGCTATCTGCTTCTCTAAGATATATATTCATCAGTTGATAATTAGGGAGGTTGATGTTCCAAAGATTTCTTTCCAAAACTGGTACGACCATTATAAGTTTTTGGTTATGTTATTTGGATTTACTAATACTATGGCTACTTTCATAGATCTTATAAATTTGGTGTTCAGGTAGTTTCTATATGTTTTTGTAATAGTCTTCATTAATGACATCTTGGTGTGACCTAAAATTGAGGAGGATTATGACAGTCACCTCCGATTTCTATTACAAACACTTAAAGACTAAGAATTATATTCAAAAATTTTTAAGTGTGAATTGTTGTTAAGTGATATGACTTTTCTTTGGCATATTTTTTAGTAAGGGGATCAAGGTGGATCCGCAGAAAGTTAAGAGTAGTAAAAAAGTGTCCAAATCCCACAGCTATAATAGACATTAGGAGATTTATAGCTTTTAAAAGCTATTATAGGTGGTTTGTTGATAGTTTTTCATCTATTGCTTCCCCACTGACGAAGTTAACTTAGAAAAAGGTTATATTTTAGTTGTTTGATGCTCATGAGATTAGTTTGGAGATGTTGAAGGTTGAGTCGACTTTTGTGCCAATTTTGACCATGCCTGTAAGACCCCAAGATCCCATCCCAAAATGTCACATGGTTCTTAAGGCGACACGCGACCTCAAGCTAACCCTATCAGCCTGTCATCACCTCTATAACTCACTATGATAATAATAAAGCTGTAATAAAGTAGAATAATCATGTCATGAACATACTGTAGTACAAAGAAATACTATCCTACACAATCAAAATACTGAAGTTCTGTACATACTGCTACTCTAGTTTGACTAATACTCTACTACATAAGACTGCGGAGCTGTACTAACCTGTACTGAACTAGAAATAAACAACCATCTACTATCGAGAAAAAATTGGGGATATAGGTCCATGAACCATGAGGACTCACCAACTATACAAAAGTAGATGGACGTACTCGAAGATAACTATCGCTGATGAGACTGAGCACCTGATCCTAAATCACGATAAAATATAGAACAAAGAAGAGTATAGGAATCAGTACTTGGGAATGTACTGAGTATGTGGGGGTGTAGGCAATATTTAAATAACATCATAATTGTATAAGAAAATAATACATGCTGATAATAATGACTCTCTTCGCTTGAGTTACCTGAAACATATTTTCCATAAATCATCAATAATAACACATGCTTCATAAGTCTCACAAATCGTTATAATCAACTCAAACTCTTTCACTCATTACTTAAAGTGACTCGATAACTCATGAAACATGAACTTTTAGGGACATAGGAGTTGCTTATAGCCGACATAAACCAAGTGAGCTGACATGGAGTCCAATGTCTTGCCCATATTTAGTAGAGCTTTTCTACCCTTGCCGTCGAAGTAGAACCTTAACTTTAGTGATAACTGACTTGGCCTTTGGCCTTTAAACTTAATCCTTCGGTGGCACGTAGTTTTTGGGAAGTAGGATACGTTGAACCAATACTTCTCGCTCGGTACTAAATACTACTCCCAGACTTAAGATCAGAACGTGTTAGGAAATCCACCTTAATCAACTCAAGGGTCTATCATGAATACCAAAATATAAATATATATCTCACTTGTTAATCATAATCAACTTGTGGATCCCCAAATCGACTAAATCTCAAAATAATCCTTCTCATCATCAAGTACACTTGCTTATCAAATCATATCAAGTATCAAATCTTCAATTAAACATCATAGAAATCATTCTTGACTCTCAAGCTCAATATCAATATATATACAATAGACAAACTTCTGATGGAAAACCATAAATTATGACACTTATCATAATTCACTTAGAAATTATCATTTCATAATAACAGTAGACAACTCATGACATAAATTCTTAATTTAAGAAATAAGACAATGAAGTAGTCATATGTGTCAATGTTGTATAGCTCAAATCTCATAAATCCTTGATAAAGTAATTTGGGTGTAAACCCACTTTACAAAATTCATGAAATTCAATAGAAATTAAATCTTTGGGCACAAGAACGAATGAAGTGATCTTGTTCAAAACCCCACCTACCTTAATCTTTGAAATTGGATGAACTTTAGAGCTTGCGACTTTATCCACACTTGAAATAAATAATTCTTGAAGCACAGACTATGAGGAACTTGGTTCTTAAAGAAATTTTGTAGATTTACGGATGATTCTTGGAAGATTTATGTTTTTGATATAACCCTAGATATATTATCTCAAGAGAATTAGAAGAGAAAATGATTGAATTAAGGTTTGGATGGGATTCTCATATTTCTTAGAGGCCTCCAAAATATGCGAAATGACAAAAATACCCTTGAAAAAATGTCTCTAAATTCATGGTAAAAAATAGCCGACGACATAAGTGACTGGCCGTCAGACCCGTGATAGGCCGTCATGAAATATCATCACAAAAGTGTCGAATCTTATGATTTTCTGCCTATGGCTGACGACTTCATTAGAAATATTACGACTTCATCTGAAATCTCGTTAGAAACGTGAAAGGCCATCAGAAACGTCATCACCCTTTTCCATATTAACATGCTGGAGTAAAATGGGTATAACTCTTTGCTCCGGTATCAGATTTTGGCAAAACTGTTATCATTGGAAAGCTAATTCAATTGTATATCTGTTGATAGGTCATGTGCTCAAAAATTCCAGGTATAAGGAGATACATTCTTATTTAAAATTGACTATCCCAATATCCTTCCCAAGAATTCAATTGGTAAGGAATTTTTTGATTCACTCAATTGTTAGGACATCTTTAAGGCCTTAATACACATCATCCTTGATTAGAAAACAACCCAAAACATTATAATTTATTTCTTATGAGCTTGATTCGTGGTTGAATTATTAGTTAGAGTCTCAGGGTATTACAATATCTTCTCCTTGGAAACATTCGTCCTCAAATATGGCTAGATAGGCAAGAACAAGAGAAAATTAGGACGTATAGCTGGAACGGCTCACTAAAAGGGCTTACTTCATTCTAAACTTTCAAGCACTTCACAAAATGCATAAATCATAGAGAGAATAACCATATAGCTGAATACATTGGATTAGAAGAAAACTGGATTAGGGAAGAATAGTACTTTTGGTTTAATTTGAACTCGCGGAGAAGAGATTAGGGTATCTGCTTCTTCTTCCAAAGTAGCACCCTCGAATGATTGATTTTGCCATAGATCTTTGACCAAGGGAACTTCCTTATTTCTTAGTCTACAAACTTGATAATCTAGAATTTCAACCAGAACTTCATCATACGAAAGGCTGTCCTGAATATCAAAACTTTCTGATGGAAAAACAACACCAGAATCTCCAATGTGCTTCTTAAGCATAGAAATGTGAAAGATAGGATGGACAACTGACAACTCGGCGGGCAATTCAATCTCGTAACCTACTTTCCCAACACGATTCAAAACTCTATAAGGACTAACGTATCGGGGACTAAGCTTCTCTTTCTTAAAAAATCTTTTCACCCCATTCATGGGTTAACTCTTTATGTATACTAGATCATTAACCTCAAACTTAACAGCTCTTCTTCTCACATCTGCATATGACTTCGGATGACTTTGGGCTATATTCAACCTTCCATAATCAGATTAAATTTCTCCATAGCCTCAAACACAGCTTCAGGTCCACTCATAGCGGCTTCACCCACTTTAAACTAACCTATGGGTGATCTACAGCTCCTTCCGTATAAATCCTCAAATAGATCCATTCTAATGCCAGCATGAAAACTGTTTTTTTAAGCAAATTCAATCAATGGCAAATGTTTATCCTAACTTTCTTTGAAATCAAGAATACATGCCCTCAACATATCCTCCAAGGTCTGGATGGTCCTCTCAGCCTAACCATCGTTCTACGGATGAAAAGTGGAGCTAAGATAAACTTGGGTACCAACACCTTTCTGAAAAGCCCTCCAAAAATTTGAGGTAAACCGAGTACCCCTGTTGGAGATAATAGACAAATCAACTCCATGCAACCTGACTAACTCTCGAATGTAAAGCTTAGCATAGTCCTCAACGGTGAAAGATGTATACATTGGAAAGAAATGTGTGAACTTAGTTAACCTATCTACAATGACCCAAATCGAATCATGATGACATACAGAAGGAGGTAAACCAGTCACAAAATCCATATTTACTTCCTCCCACTTCCAAGTAGGAATACTGGATTCCTGCATTATTCCATCGGTTCTTTGATGTTCTATCTTATCCTGTTGGCAAGTTGTACACTTCTCTACGAATTTAGATATATCTTTTTTCATACCATTCCACCAACAGATTTCTTGCAAATCACAGTACATCTTGGAAACACCGAGATGAATAGAATATCGCGCGCCAAGTGCTTCAGCCATAATTCTCTGCCTTAAATATTCAACAACAGGTACACATAATTTATTCTGAAATCTCAATACACCATCTCCCCCTTGGGTGAAAACCTCCACCTTTTTGTCTTTAACTAACTTCTTCAGTCTGACAAAACTAGGATCCATATCTTACTTCTCCTTTACTTCTAAAACTAGAGAAGACTCAGAACTACTCTGGACCCAAACATTACCCTCAGCTGAATCAACCAATCTAAATCCCAACCAAGATAGACAATACACCTCATGAACTAACTCCTTCCTATCTTCCCCAACCTATGCTACACTATCCATGGATGACTTGCTAAGGGCATCTGCCATTATATTGGCCTTGCCCAGGTGATACAAAACATTTATATCATAGTCCTTTAACAATTCTAACCATCGCCTCTAATGAAGATTTAACTCTCTCTGAGTAAACACACACTGCAAACTCTTATGATCCATAAAGACATCAACATGAACACCATACAAATAGTGTCTCCATATTTTCAAGGCAAAAACCACTGTAGCAAATTTGAGGTCATGGGTTGGGTAGTTCTTCTCATGTGGTTTCAATTGTCTAGAGGCATAGGCTATAACCTTACCTTTCTGCATCAACACACAGCCCAACCCTACTCTAGAAGCATCATAATACACCACAAAATCATCTACAGCATTTGGAATAGTCAACATAGGGACAGAAGTGACTCGAGTCTTCAAATCCTAAAAACTCTTCCTCCAAGAGTCAGACCACAAGAATTTAATATTCTTTTGGGTCAACCGAGTCAAAGGAGATACAATGGAAGAGAAATCCTCAAAAAAGCGACGGTAGTAGCCAGCTAGACGCAGGAAACTTCTAATATTAGATGGGGAAATAGGACTTGCCCAATTTTTAATAGCTTTTATATTTTTAGGGTCAACTCGAATACCTTCAGAAGAAACAATATGACCCAGAAAAGCAACTAAACTTAGCAAAAGTTTGCAATTACAAAATTTGGAAAATAGTTGATAATCTCTAAGGATTTTCAAGACTATTCGGAGATGATCTGCATGGTCGTTCTTACTTTGGGAGTATACAAAAATATCATCAATGAACACAATAATAAACATATCCAGGTACTATCTGAACACTCGATTCATGAGGTCCATAAAGCCTGCTGGGGCATTTGTTAGCTCGAAGGACATGACCAAGAGCTAAGAATGACCTTATTGGGTGAGAAAAACTATCTTTGGAATATCACACTCTCTAACTTTAAACTGGTGATAACTGGATCTCAAGTCTATCTTTGAGAAATAGTTAGCACCTTGCAGCTGATTAGACAACTCATTAATTCTAGGAAGAGGGTACTTGTTCCTGACTGTGATCTTGTTAAGCTAACGATAATCAATGCACATCCGTAATGAACAATCTTTCTTTCGCACAAATAGAATGGGTGCACCCCAAGGAGATACACTAGGCCTTATGAAACCCTTATCTAGAAGATCTTTGAGTTGATCTTTCAACTTCTTAAGTTCTGCAGGGTCTATATGATATGGAGGAATAGAAATAGGCTACATATCAGGGAGAAGATCAATCCAAAATTCTATCTCTCTATTGGGAGGTACCCCTAGGAGATCTTTTGGAAAAATATCACAAAACTCATTAACAATGTTGATCGACTAAATGGTTGGAGTCTTAAACTTAGTATCTTGAACTCAAAATAAATAATAGATGCAACCCTTGGATATCAATTTACTATCTTTAAGTTAGGATATAAAATGACTCCTAGGAGATACAGAATTTCTGAAAAACTAAAAGGTTGGCTCATTGGGAAACTAAAAATTGACTACACAGCTATGACAATCTATAGACGCATAATAAGAGTGAAACCAATCCATACATAGAATAATATCAAAATCTACCATGTCTAGCTCAATCAAATTTACAAACATAACTCTATAAAGGTCAGTGATAAGACACTTCTTATAGACTTACTTAGCAACAACAGGTTCACCTACTGGAGTAGAAATTAGAAAAGGCTCCAAAATCTTTTCAGCATTGATCTCAAAATTCATAGCCGCTAATGGAGTCATATAAGAAAGACTTGACCCAGGGTCTATCAACACATACACATCAAAATAAAGTACATGGAGCATACCAATAATAATATCTAGTGAATGCTCCTACTCCTAGTGGGGTGGTATAGCATAAAAGCAATTCTGGTGCTGACCATCGACAATACTAGATTAGGCACCCTGAGGAGGAGTAGGATGAACCCAACGGGCTGTAGCACAAATAGCCTCACTCTAGGGATGAACATCATGGCTCCCCTTTCTAGCATATGGGCAATCCATAAATTTGTGGCCCAACTTACAACAACCAAAACAACCTCTCTGCTCATCCATACACTCTTTAGGATAATCCTACCATACTTTGTACATGGGGGATAGTTAGGTCTATTACTCAGAATGTCCTGAGACCTAGACACAGTAGGTCTATTACCCTACTCCTTCCAAACTCTAGATGTGTGAGTACTAGCTGATGATGGTGCAGGCACAAAAGAAAGGCTCTAAAATGAGGGAGGATCCCTCTAAAAAATATACTTTGACTATACCCCAACAGCTATGATCTAACTCTCTTATTCCCTCTCACTTCTTCTCTAACTTTCACCTTATCCACTTTAATCTGCTGAGCATGTATCATTAATCTAGAAAGATCCTTGTCCCTATTGAGCATAGAAGACCTACACTTTTTCACAATATAACTTAATACGCTAGTTAAAAACTTACTTATACTGGTCCTGGAATCAGCCATCATACCGAGAGTAAACTTAGACAACTTGTTAAATTTAAGACAATATTCCTTAATTGTCATGAAGCCTTGTTTCTGTCAGCTCCAGGAGAAAGAATCGGTCTAAGAACGCATCCTAAAACAACTGCCAAGTCATGGGATTAGCATCCTCCCCTCTACTATTCCTCTACAACCCTACACAATCATAAGAAACATCTTTCAAATGATATAAAGCTAGCTCCACACTTTCTTTCTCTATTATATGCATAATTTGGGTGATCTTTTTGACCTCATCAAGATACATCTGTGGGTCCTCACCTACCCTTGACCCATAAAACACTGGTAGATTCTTTCGTATAAAATCCTAAACTCAAGCTTCTGTAGAATTACCTTGTTGCGGAGGTGGAGCAGTAGCCTGAACATTGGCCGGAGCATTAGTGGTAACTGCCTCTACAATCACCTTAAAAACTGGCCAAAATTTGGCATGAGTTACCGTCTTATTTAAAGGATCAACGGGTTGATATCGTTCATTATTTTTGTGAGCTCTACGAGGAGGTGTTTTCTTTCAAAAGTGAGCATGAATTAATAGTAGAGAGAAAAAGTCATAGGTACGAAAGACTTCTGAAATAAAGAAATGACTTTTCCTAAAAGGACCCATAGCCCCTTGCTCATAGATGTGGCATGCTATACACCGATGATCAATACCCTACGTAATATAGCTTGTCAGACTCCCTAAGAGTCCTTTAAACCTTAGAATTTTATACCAATCTTGTAACGCCCCAAGATCCCATCCCAAGATGTCACACGGTGCTTAAGGCAACATGCGACCTCAAGCTAACCCTTTGACCTTGTCATCACCTCTATAACTCACTATGATAATAATCAAGCTATAATAAAGAAGAATAATCATGTCATGAACATACTGGAAATACAAAGAAATACTATCCTGTACAATCAATATACTGAAGTTCTTTTCATACTGGTACTCTAGTCTGACAAATCCTCTACAACATAAGATTGATGAGCCATTGGGATAGATCCCTAACTGACCTGTACTTAACTGGAAATAAACAACCATCTACTATAAAGACAAAAATTAGGGACATAGGTCCTCAAACTATTAGGACTCACTAACTGTATGAATGTAGATAGAGGTACTCGAAGATCACTGTCTCTATTGAGACTGAGCACCTGAACCTACATCACAAGAAAATATAAAACACAGAAGAGTATGGGAATCAGTACTTGGGAATGTAATAAGTATGTGGGGGTGCAGGCAACACTTAAATAATATCATAAATTTATAAGAAAATCATGCTTGCAGATAATAATGATTCTCTTCGCTTGAGTTACCTAAAACATATTTTCCATAAATCATCAATAATAACACATGCTTCATAAATCTCAAAACCATTTGAATCAACTCAAACTCTTTGACTCATGACTTAGAGTGACTCTGTAAGTCATGAAACTTGGACTATTATGGAGTTGGGAATTTCTTATAATCGACATAAACCATGTGAGCTGACAGGGAGTCCAACGTCTTGCCCGCATTGGAAGAGTTGTTCTATCCTTTCTATCAAAGTAGAACCTTAACTTTCATGATAACTGTCTTGCCTTTGGCCCTTAATCTTAATTCTTTGGTGGAACGTAGTTCTAGGGAAGTAGGATGTGCTGAATCCATACTTCCTGTTCGGTTCTAAATACTACTCCCAGACATAAGCTCAGAACACGTTAGGAAATCCACCATAGTCAACTCAAGGGTCTATCATAAAGACCAAAATATAAATATATATCTCACTTGTAAATCATAATTAACTTGTGGATTCCTAAATAATAAGCTCAAAAATTTTATGTATAATGATAGATATACTCGTTTGAAGTTGACTATACCAATATCTTTCCCAAGAATTCAATCGATAAGGAATGTTTTAACTCACCCAATTGTTAGGACATCTTAAAGGCCTTAATAACACCATCCTTGATTATAAAATAACCCAAAACATTATAATTTATTTCTCATGAGCCTAATTCATGGTTGCACTATTGGTTAGAGTCTCGGGGTATTACAATGCCCAATTGTATTGATGGGTTTATTGTGTATAATGATATGTCCCATATGGGACTAAATTAGGTCCTAATGTAGAATTGTGTGGTTGTTTCCTACTCTTCTTATTATCTTAAGGGTCATGAGAGGAATTACCCGACTCAGGATCTAGAGATAGCAGCTGTAGTTTTTTCTTTCAAAATAAAGCACCATTATATGTATGTGGTGCATGTACATATCTATTTAGTCCATAAGAGCTTACAGTATATGTTTATGCAAAGTAATTAAACCTCAAGCAGAGTTAGTAGCTCAAAATGTTTAAGGATTATTACATGAGCCTTTACCAAATTCGATGTAATTTAATGCAATCGATGATGCTACTAGTAGGTTTTATATAGGAAGCATATCTCTCTTTGATAAGGATAAATGTGGGTTAGTTAAAGCATATTCATAGGTTGGATAACTTGGGAGTTCATCTCTTGGACTATGAGAATAAAGAAGAAATTTTTCAGGATGTTGTTAAATTATCTTTTTTTATTGAGGTGAGAAAGAATCATGCTTTACATCCCCTAATTATACCAATAAAAGATGATATGGGTCAGTAAAAAGTTATGTCTTTCTAGACAGGGTGTTGGCATCTTGAGTAATCAAGAATGGTTGTGTGTTCCAAAAGTTAATGGGTTGCAGGGGATCATCTTGGATGAGGCTCATGAGTCCAGATATATACTTCATTCGACATATAGTAAAATGTATCACAACTTGGATGAAATCTACTGGTGGAATGATATGAACTGATATATAGCAAACTTAATAGCTAGGTGTATGATTTTTTAAACAGTTAAGGTTAAGCATTTTAGGGCTTGTGAAATGTCTTAGGAGGTAGTGTTGCCCTTATGGAAGTGGGAAATAATCAATCTAGATTTTATCATCAGTCTTCCAAAGTATCGTAATCAATATGATTCTATTTGGGTCATTATGGATAGAAAGAATAAGTTTGTTCACTTCTTGCCAGTGAGGACTAATTATTTAGAAGAATATTATTCTATGTTGTTCATAAAGTAGATAGTTAAATAGCATAAAGCAGTGGTGTCTATCATTTAAGACTAAGGTACACAGTTTTTTTCTCACTTCTGGCATTCATTTAAAAATGTTTTGGGTACTACGGTTAAACTTATCATAATTTTCCACCGTCAAATAGATAGACAAGCAGAGCTATCCATTAATACTTTTGAGTATAGGCTACGGGCATTTCAGATTTATTTAAAAGGTAGTTGGGTTGACCATTTGCCTCTCATCATGTTATCTTACAATAATATTTATTACTCTAGTATTTAAATGGATCATTTTGAGGCACTTTATGATATGAGGTGTACAATTCTTTTTATAGTTTGAGGTGGGTAGGACTAGGTTTGTTGGTACTTAATTGGTTCACCAATCCATGGAGAAGGTAGAAGTATTTAGGGAAAGACTTAAGACTGATCAGTATCACAAAAGTATTATATATATATGAGGTAAAGGGAGTTGGAGTTTTATTTGAGTGATTGGGTTTGGGTATTCTTACAGGTTTCTCTTATGAATTGAGTCCTGATGTTTGGGAATAAAGGGAAGCTCAATACATGTTACATTGGTCCATATTAGATTGTATGGAGAATTGGGAATGTCGCTTACAAGTAAGATTTACCACCATGTTTGTCCTCTATTCATAATAATTTCCATGTGTGTATGCTAAAATAGTTTGCGGCTGACCCTTCTATGATAGTTCTTATGGAGAATTTTTCTATTTAATATTAATTATCTTATAAAGATGTCCTGGTTGATATACTGGACAAGAAAATTCATTTGTTTTGGACTAAGGATGTAACTTCGGTGAAGGTCCTTTGGAGAAATCAAAAGGTGGAAGATGCTATGTATGAAGCTGATGAAGATATGAGAGCCAAGTATTCCTTCTTATTCCCTACTTTGATAAAAATGCTTGAGGTATGAGTTTCATTTTTCTCTTTGGGTTATCAAATTTTTTATTTGGTTTTGATGTATTGTTACTATTATGGTACTGGAAATAGACTAACTGCTTATTAGGAGATGAATGGTGCAAAAAAGCGATAATATAAGACTGCACAAAATTTCAACAATTTTATTTTGGCCCTCTAGCATGCATAATGTAAATTTTTTACTTGAATTATGTTAAGGTACGTTAAAAGGTTATGTTGGGAAACATTTAGAATTTTTGGAAGGGATTTGGGGATATTTTTGGACTCCGAGGAAGTTAGCCTCTGCGATAATGGAGTGCCATGCCACTTAACCTATGAATAAGGGAATGGCACGGATTTTAAAATCCACGATAGTGGTGTGCCATTCTGCAATGTAAAAATCATCATTTTTTTGATATTTTTTACTTTGGGTGAGGGGCTTTTAGTCCTTTTACCACTTGGAGGACTTTTAAACATGAAATAAACCCCCTTTATTTACTTTTCATAGGTCAAAGTCAATTCTTTTCTTCTTTAACTCCCAACACAATAAACTTCAAGTTTTTTGCAAAGAATTCATAATTCAAGCTCCAAGCTCTAATTTCTCTTCAAATTCATTGATATCTCAGTTTTGTTTCTTATCCTTATTATTAATTTTATATTTTACATTTATTTAATCTTTTTTTGTGTTATTTTAATTGACGGGTCTAAAATTGCGTTGAGGGATTTGAATGGTTATTACTGGAATTATATTCCCCATGATTTAGATGTTTTATTTATATATTAATTAATGGCTTTTGGGGCTGAATGGGTGTATTGTTACGAAGATTGGAATTGGGAACATGGGTTTTACAAAATTGAGGTCTATTTGGATTGATAATGGCAATAAACTCAACCCACCATTATAAATTTGGGTTTTAATTTGGAATTTGCATAATTTAACTTACTTTTGGAATATGTCATTGCATTAAAGGATAATGGATGATAAGAATTATTTGGAATGCCTTTGTAGGAGTTGTTTTGATTTTAAATAGAACTTGGGAGTCTAATATTTATAAAGTGTGGTTTGGCGAAAAATGAAATAACTTGAAAGCATATTGATGATGATACTATTTTTTAAAATGACTTAGTAAAGACTCCATGGTTAATGGCTGAGTTTAGGTGCAAACTGTTTTAATTTGAGCTTAAAGGTAATTGTGTAGTTCAACTAGAAGGTGTTGTCCCAGTGGGATAAACACCAGAAACCATATTTGCTTGCTTTGGGGTATACATGACTGTGTTTTTGGATACATTCTATATTTTTAATTGCTATCTCCTTGGAGTCTTTAGCCTTTCCTAAGTTTATACGACTAACATGCAGTGGGCCCATTCTATCGGTCAGAGTTGTACCCATATAGCCTGTGGGTTCCTTTAGGATGGAGCAAGCTACATAGTCTACTTTAATGGTTTAAAATACAATGTTCATGACCTTTATCCTTATCCCGACATCCTATATATCTATATAAAAATATTGTGTATATGGTTTTGACTAGAATTAAGCAATGCCATCATTTTATCCCTTTCCCTTGATTTACATGCAAGTGCTCGCCACATTGACTATTCTTGGATGTTGTATCATTTCATAATGTAGGGTAAAAGGATTTTTTTGTTGCGCTTGTGGAACGTTAAGTTATTTGGTATTCTAGTAGATCGGCTATGAAGAGATGAAACTCCATTTTTTAGAAGGCCTTGACATTTCACTTGTTTTTTCTTTCTTTCTTAGTACATTTGGAATTTATTTTGTCATAGTCAGGGGCATGTCCGAACATAGTTGGTTCTTCTAGTTTTAGAGGCTGTTGTGGACAAGTATTGGTGTAATTGTTTTTTTGTTTAGACTCTTAAATTTTATTTGATTCATTTATCTTTATTACTATTTTGTTTGGAGTAACCCTAAAATTGATGGTTTATGCTTGGGTTTTTGTCTTTGTAGGGGGGTGCCCTCAACATGTTTGACAAAATGCCAAAGAGAATGTTTTTACTCTATTGTTGGACTTTCATTGGAACTATTGCATTGTAATACCCCGCAAAGTCCTCTTCCAATATGAGCCTTAGAGCGATTCAGTAAAGCGGAAATCCAAGTCTAAAAGTTTCTGAAGTGTCTTCCTAAGTATGAAATACTTTTCATCGTTACCAAATTTTCCCAAATTGGTCTCTCGAATGAAGAGTTAGAGTCATTTTAGTGAGACAGTGTGCCACCTGGCACCTTAGCGCATCATGGAGCAAACCAAAATTATAATTGTCAAAATTCTAGTGAAACTCCGCTATTCCACTACGTCGCGGTATAGTTCTAGTTCGCAACCAAAGATGGCAAAGCGATTTCCACCGTGTCGCGCCGCCATGCAGTTTCTCAATTGTCCAATTTTCAGTGAACTGGCGCGATTATGGCGCATCACCCCAACATAGAAAATCGGGATTTTATAGTTTATAATTTCAAGGTTTTTTAGGTCTTTTCCCCTTATCCCCAACCTCTATAAATACCCGGTTTAAAGATCTCAGCCTCATTTTTCTCTTCCACTCTAAAAACTAGGGTTTACAAAAAAATTAAATCCTCTCTTATTCTTCAACAAAAAGCAAGTGATAAATCAAGAGGAAATCAAGAATCTCTCTAAAGGCTTTCATGAAAGTGTTTCCCCGGGTATGTAGATATTGATTCTTCGGTCCCTTTCATCTAAGAAGCTCAAGTACCATTTTTTGAAACTTAAATATTTTATGTTTATGAGTTTTTAATGGTTCATGTGATTTGAAATTGATGTTCCATGTGCTATTGACTTTTTATTCAAGTTTGTTTACAAGATTCATGAGCTTTGACCCTTGTATGTGGAATCCATGTGATATTTTTCATTAATCTTCCTTATGATGTTTTCTATGTGATGTGTTCATGATATTTGGGTGTATAAATGGTGTAATAAGCAGAGCATGTCCCCCTAGGTTTGATGAAATCTTAGGTGAAGCATATAAGGGTCATTGTAGTATGTTGAAGATGAAACCCCAAATTGTGAGTTAGTATATGCATGCCTAGTGTTTGATTAAATGCCCAAGTAGATAAATTATTCCATGATAGTGGGAAATCCCCAAATAAGTATGAACCCATGCATATATAGTGCTTGTTGAAGAACCTTAGTGAACAAGTGGAGATACGATGGTAGTAAATTCCACAATTATGTGCTCTGTGATATATTCTAAGCTTTTAATACATACCAAGTGGTTAGCAAGTAAGTTGAGACATAATAGTATGAAGTTTTCCCCAAATTATGTGATGTCCAAATATATGTCAAGACTGATTTAGGTGTGAAGTACTTGAGGTAAGACCTTGTTGAAGGAAGTATGATCTAGTAGCATATTTTACCCTACACTATTATGTGATTATGATTCTGAAAAGCTTTAAGTTACCCCTTTCTGATTTGGGATGATGAATAGATTTTTCTGACTCTTATATGCTTGCAGTGATGTCTTAGTGATTATGAGGATGAACATGTGATATGATTCCTACTTAATTGAGAAAATGCTTGAATGACTGTGATGATGCATGAATGACTGTGATGATGAATGAATGATTGTGATTATGATGATGAATAAATAGTTGTGATGATGGATGAATGATTATGTTTTATTTTATGTTATCGAGTGCTGAGGTATTTATACCCAATAACTTAGTTATTGTCTAGAGACTATGTAGGTTTCATGGTAATTCCAGTTGGGCCATGATTCTCAAAACTCAGTGAACTATAGAACTCTGTATCATCAGATAATTGCAGAAATTAAGAAAGCTCAGTAATCTCGGTTTTCTCTATAATCCCCGTATTGCTAGTAATCTAGCCTCATTCTTGAAATCAGTTCAGATCTAATAGTTCTCAAGTGTTCAATTCTAATCTAAAAAGCGATTTGAATAATCTATTCAAGATCTATATCGTCAGTCAGATATCGTGATCTAATAACATTCTATCAGATATAGAACCAACTGATCTCAGCGTAACTCAATAAGATCTTTTGAGAAAAATGATTAGTAACAGATTCAGTTTAGTTGTGTTCTATTAAGAATTCAGTTCAGAGTCTTTCATTTGGGAGTAGAAACTATCACCGAACTAGGGAAGGGAAGGCGGTTCCTCCCGTCAGCAAGTGAGGGCGAAGTCGTTAGTAGAAATTCCTAACCTCCAGAACTATGTAGCCAGCACACGATATAGGAGTCACCGTCAGGAAAATGCTGTCACCTCCAGAGAGAGAGTATTTGACAATGCTATTACCTTAGGTCGACTGCCTTGTAAGGGTCATCCGTTATAAAGGGTTGACTAGAGAGAGGTCTTTACCCGTGGCACGGTATTGATACCCTTCCAGCTGGGGTTATAGGTTAGACCCCACCTATGGTAGGTTGGGAAATGTCTGTTAAGTAACTACTTCCCACTGTTTTAGTTTCAGTATCAATCTTTAGAATTCAGGATTATCAAATATAGTCATCTATCATTATGAGGAACTCAGAAAAATCCATTAATTCATGCACCATCCCGTCAGATAGGCTTGGTCTCATATATAGTTATTTGATATCATATTCAGAGATATACCGCCAGATAGGCTTGATCATAGTATCAGATTCTATTGAGTATTATTATTGTCATATTCAGATATGATCACTTCCTTACCATTGATAATAGCTTCCTTAATAATCCATTAGAGAGGTTGATCTTTAATCTTGTCAGTTGAGAGCAGTAAACTCAGAATTCCTTTATCGATGAAAGCACATCCAGTTTCTCATTCATCAGTATCAGTCGAGTTAGTATCTCAGTAACTCAATATCTCAGTGTCAATAGTGAGTTCAGTCTGCAGTGAGGAAGTACCCGAGTTTTAGTCTCTAAAGTTATGATGATTATGACTATGTGTATTCATTCATGTATGTGTATGTGTTCTCGTGCGGCATATTCATGATTATTCAGGTTAGATATTATACATGCATGAACCTTTGTATATTGAAATCATTATATGCTTGTAAGAGTATGAAGTGTGTATCCTAATACAAGAGTGTCTCAAGGGTATTTATAGTTTCGCGATGCAAAAAAGAAAACCTAACCAAAATAAAATAGGAAATTTTAGTTAGCAGTAGCTACGACCCTAATAACAAGTCATCAGGAATGAGGATGACTCATTAGCTACTTTTGTTTCTCTTATGTTCTTTATTATATTGACTTTTAGTCAGACTTCAGTGTCGTTAGTTGCAAGTCATTGTCACTCTAGTGGATTTCAATTTTTTTAAACTTTTCTTTATTTTGTTAGAAGAACTCTTCATTACAAGTCATTGTCACTCATTGTGACGTATAGCCTTCATCCGTTTCCACTAGGGCTTTACTTGGCTATCTTTAAAAATTTTGTTTGTATGCTTAGAATGACTCATACCTTTACTCGTTGCCACTCCTAATGAGTCAGGATGTGCCTCAACTTCAATCCTTGGAATCAGCAGCCTTGTGTTATCACCACCACGTTAGGCTATGAGTCGTATAGTGAGACAACAACTCATGTTAAGTTAGTAACTTCAATTTTTTATAGATTTTTAAGCTAATTATGTTCACCACCACTTTCAACTGAATTAACCTACAACACACTTCATATCTAACAAAACGACCTATGTATTTACAAATTTTCATGGTTTAAGCAATAAAAGTTCCATGAAACCATGGAATATCAAGACCCTCAACTTATAACTTTTTCATGTCCTCAGGAAACACAAATCAAACAAAACAAAAGCAAAATGCTTAACTAAGAAAAACCTAAGATATCTAAGGTAAATAATTCCAATTTAAGTTAAAAAATGACCCTCTCCCATTTTAACCTTTTAAAAACAACTGTGTTTCAATGTAGCACAACAATATGACACAAGGGAATCAAGATATTGTATCACATTAGCAAAAAACAACCATGCATATGTACAAATTATAATAACCAAACAAATAAGAAGGTAACAACACACCCCATGTTCCCTCACATTAAAGAATTCCCAATCACTTAGATAAATTAGACATGTTAATTTGGGGACGATCATGAGATACTCACACTGACAAATAAGTTTCGACAATATGCACAGAATACTAGGTTTTCCCATATTTTCTTTACCTTATCTTTCAAAATTTTGACTTTGGATCACTATAGCACTTTATCAGACTTGTAATTTAGGGGATTGGATGGTAAATGTTAAAATTTAGTGACTACGCCTCCTTGGCACTACAATCATATTTTTGGGTGCAGGTATCAACCAACTTTTCCTTTTATTTCACCCATACTTCACCCTATTAATTTTCTTATTGCTTGTTCAAGCTGGGTGTGGTTTCTTTCTTGTTATTATTATTATTATTTTTATTATTATTATTATTATTTGTTTTTTCTATCACGCCTTAACCTTATTTTCTTTCTTTTATTCATGCCCTTCTTCATATCTATTTCTAACCATGCACCCCTATGATAGCTACCATCAACTTAGACGATTTTCTTGAGTTGAGGTGCACAATGTCCAAGGAAGACAAGGGCCAAAATAGATTCATTGTGATAAAAATTGAAAGGTGTAAGGTAAAAATAAGAAAATAGGTCTATAAGGCTTAAACAGGGATCAAGGGATTACTTATTCATATTTTGCATGTCTTTTGGCTAAGAGTTGACCAATTTCAAGAACGGCCTAAGACCCTTTCTGAAAAGACTATCCTACAACTTGGGCAAGACTAACAGGGCAAGTTCTTGATTCCTCACACAAAGGGAACTAAGTAGCATCTCACTCACAAATGGCATAGGGTTGTGTCACAAGCTGCTACCTATGTGTTTCTTGCAAATGTAAGCTATAATTATAAAGGCCCTAATACTAATTCCATAATGAGATTAACAATGGTGACATAAAAAATTTTTTAGAGGATTTTCTTTTACAATTACACATTTAAGCATAAAAAATAAAATCATCAACAATCTTAGGTACTCATTTTCCTCCTAGTTAAAAAAACACAACATAATACAAAATAAGACACATCACAACACACTTATTTCCTAGACATGGAGGTTTTATAATAATGTTGGGGTCCACTAAAAAAGAAGCATGACAATAACAGCCCATGGCGGCTGAGGAAAACCCTAACCCTATCTAAAAATGATGGTCTATCCCTAATGAGTGACAATAATATAGAGCAATGAGAATAAGGACATACCTTGACATACTAGGTGTAGGCTTATGATGTCTCAATATAGGAGTTTTAAAAAAGGACCTTCTCAAATAAGAATTGGTCTCGGTGGTGCTCACGATGCTTAAATCAGTAGTAGCATCGATTATGGTCAGTGTACTACCTTTAGGTTTGAGAAATACTCTTCCTCAAATCAGCTACTACAGCTCGAGTCTCAAAACAACTCAGAATCAACATTGTCTTCCTTGGTCACCTCAATCTCACTCTTTTTACTTCTCTTACATTTTTTCTTCAATTTCTCACCACCATCTTCCTCAATTTTTTTCTCACCACCACCAAATTTTCATTACCTCCTCTTCAAGAATACCCTTAATGATAGGATAAAATTAGAATGGTATCATATGCATCTACTCTATGGCAACCGAGAGGTAAGCTAGCTTCTCAGGTACACTCGTCAAATTTGAGGCCTAAAAATTTTCCAATTTTTTGTTTATCTTCTTCTTAAAACCATCAAATCGGATCTGTATCCCTCTCATCTTACTATGTATCTCTCTATGAATCCTTGGATGCACCCTCTCCTTAATATTTTCCACTTTTTACTAAAGGGTGACTAACTATACTAGCACATCAGTTAAGAAGGCTTGCAGGACAATAGTGTATTCAATAGGAGTGAGCCTGTAGATGCATAGTCTTACCGTAGAAGGTGAAGATGTAGTCTAGAAATTACAAGCTACATATAAGGCCTGAGGGTCAGATAAGGTAATCCCAGCAAAGGTATAACCTAGATCAATTAACCTAGAGTATGAATGCCATGCCTCTATACTGTAACGCCTTGATTAATAAAGTAGACCCTAGTTTTTCATTGGAGATGGAGGTGCCATAATCTCAAATCAGACACAAATTTGTCATCCTCCAAAGCTAAAAGAATTGATCCATACGTGGGATCACTGACACCTACTGATCTAGTCACCAATAGGTCAACAGGCAAGGAAATGCCAAGTCTTTGACTATGCTCACCACCCAATTAATAATCTCCCTAGCAGTAATCTTTGCTTCATAAATCTTTTATCTTTCCATGATTCCCACAACTAGGGAAACTCTATCTAGACTCAGTTTACTATCCCCATTTATAGAACTCACACAATGATGCACTACTATCTATTAATCCATTATCGTGATATTGAAACTACCTTACATAATTTATGTCTGAGATCAAACTACTTCACCAACCACCCAAGAGGTGTCCTCCTACTTCTAAGTAGTTATACTGACTATCCACTGAAAATAAGCAAAATTATCTTATAAAAAATGTGATTTTTCTATACCTTTAAAATTTTATCTATATAACATTCAATGTCAAAAGTATTAACCAACAGCTGGAAATTAGGCCTATGAAGGAATGTACAAATGGTCTGTTTTGAGATGCTCACCCAAACACCTCTAATTGTCACTGTCATAAATAGGTCACAACCGTGCCACAATCTTACCTATAGATATAACCACTTCAGCTCAATTTAATAAACTGTACAAAATTCTTGGACCAATATTGGGCTATACTACCTAGGAGCTCTAGTCATCCGCTCAAAGTGGTGTTGTCTAAATATTGCAAAAAATTACAACATCTAAGACATGTTGATAGTTCTTAACTTGGGCTTGTAGAACCCTTTCTTAGGTTTTTCATTGAATGTGGTGATGACATTGTCTCTATCATATATCTCCAGCATCCATGGGTAACCCCATAGATTAATGATGGACACTGGGGCATTCTTTATCTATAATGGGACAGTAGGTAGAGGAGGAGGTTGTATTTGTACAGGCATATCACTAGTCTCACTCTTTTCTCCACTTTATTATCTGACCCCTTTTACTTAGACTCCTTCTTTTCAAACATACTATATTAGGCATTTTCTTCCTTGTCTCATTATTATGGCTAGACTTATCTCCAAACTCACTGTCATCTTTATTTTATGACTATAAGTATGGTGGTGATTGGGTAGGATTTTTCATCCTTGGCCTGGTGGGTGGTGGTGAGTCTTTCACTAGATTAGCTTTAGATACCTGAGGTTGGCTCTTCTCTTATTCAGCCACCCCCTCCAATGGGTATTCTTTGATTGAGACACTCGACTCTTCGTTCTTAATGGAATCATTCCTGAGATGATAAGTGGAGGGGCAAGTTGGCTTTTTGGTTGCTTGCTTCTTAGTGGAATCAGTCTTGGTTGCCATTGATACCTATTGAATTACACACATTAGTTAACAATAGAAATGGAATGAAAAACAACATAGGTGCTAGGCATCCGACGTGTTTGGGTAAAACTTGTTACCTTAGGCCACAAGTTGTATAGAGTATTATGGAGTAAAAGGGGCATATGGATCATACATCGGTCAGGCCGTGAGTAGTCCGAATGAGTTTTTGCATCAAATAACAACTCATCAAAAACACTCATGGTCTGACTAGAAAACTTTCCTTAATATACTCCCTGCCCAATCACCACGAGGGAACATTACGAGTCGTATAGTGTGACAACAACTCAAAGTGATAGTCATTGTGTGTGTAGAAATGGAGCTTCTCTCAACACTAATTCTTCCAGTGGCTATGAATCACGTAATGAATATATATGTAGAGAGTTTTTGGTTTGACTTCCACATACTAAATGGTTACTGATACTTCCCCACGTGTTGAACATGTACAACACACTCATAATTCATACCCACAATCTAATTTTATCACAAATTTTATCTTACTCTAATTTTTTATTCATAATCATCATGTTTCCCAAGAACAAGTACGTTTTCACTTAAATAAACACAAATATGACAAAGGAAACCAAGCGTCATACACTATATTGCACATGAAGTTTATGAGATATAATATTTAAAACATAAAAATTACTTGAATAGTTTGCTTGGATACTCTAAAAATTTTACAATGATTTTCCCTAGTTTCTGAGAAGGCAAATTAAGGAATTTTTTGTGGATTTGATGATTTAGGGATGAGTGACGGGGATACTTTAATAGTTAATAGAATGGTTTTAGGAATGGAGGGAGTCTCTATCATTTCAAATGGAATGATAATAAAATGTGAGACTTACTTCCCTTTTATTTTATTTAATTAGTATCAGGTCAACTAGTTAGGCCTGGAATGTTTGGCCCGATAATAGTGAGTCAGCGTAATGAACCATATTAACTAATAACAATTCATAGACTACCTTCATTGTGACTGAAACATTAGTTGGGTTTTCCAGTCATGATGACACAAGGTGACGAGTTGTTATCACTGACAACAACTCATTTGAAGAGTCATCATGACTCCAAAGAACACATACTTGAGGACTGTCTGAGGTTCCAGCTTATCACGACTCTAGTAACGATTCATTATCTGAAACAACAACTCATGAAGTCCCTCATAGGGGCCTAAAACCAAAAACTTTCTTGTCTTTTTGGGCAATCTCCAGCCGTACACACTGAACACACAAGCTACCTTGTAATTTAATAAGTACAAAACATGGGTTGCCTCCCATTTAGCTCTTGATTAAGCATCGCAACACGATGTGGACAAGTTCGATACTAAGACTTCACCAACCAAACCATGGGTTGCCTTCTATGCAGTACCTGATTTATCATTGCGACACAATAAAGTTTCCTTGGTTACTCAGACTTCACCAAGGTCCATATAAATACATACTTTCACCATATAGGGTTTCCCAAATAGTGATCCACCCACTAGGCATTCACCTTGAATAGGGCTTTACTATCGTGCTCCAACTCAAAGCACTATGTGGGAATACCCAAACCATAGTAAATGGTCCATGCCACCAAGACTTTAACTTGCAAGGAAACAAGCGATGTCTTGAATTACATAATAAGAGCAAATCACCCAGTGCAAATACACTTTTCTCAATTTTCCTATCATGATACAACTTTATCTTTTGTTTTTATTAAGTAGAACTATCATAAGCATAGAGCTGAAATTCATCCCAGTTATTCACCTTTCTCAACCTTAACTAAGTTGCATCAATAAAGTCCAAATTGGGCATTTTCAATGCCCATACTGCCTTATTTTTATGTACGGTGGTCAACTAGCATGCCTTGTCATACACAAGATGATATGGAGAGAATTCTATGAGGGTCTGAAAAGTTGTTTAGTAGGGCCATAATGCATCATCCAACATCCTTGACCAGTCACTCTTGTTGGAATTCATAGTCTTTTCCAATATATACTAAACCTCTCTATTAGAGACCTCAACCTACCATTAATTTGAGTATGGTAAGGTTTTTCCACCTTATGCCTCAATCTATATTTTTCGATTAGAAATTTGAATATATGATTTCAGAAGTGGGACCCATCGTCATTGATAATAGCGCATAGAGTGCCAAATTAAGGAATGATGTTTTTATTTTCAAGAACACTTTGAGACAGACCTCATTATTGGGGAGCACAACCGCCTCTACCTACTTTGAAACATAGATGATATCCACTAAAACGTACTTCATCCAATTGGAGCTCACAAATAGACCTATGAAATCAATTCCCCATACATCAAAAAATGTCTAACTCAAGGATAGGTTTCATGGGGAGTTCATGTCTTCGTGAAATGTTACCATGATGCTAAAATTGGTCACAAGCTTTAGCATAGTCATGAGTATCCTTAAAGATAGTCGGCTAATAATACCCACACTGCAGAATCATATGGGTTGGGTTCCACCATGATGACGCCCTACTGGTGATTAATAACAAACCTCAAGTATGCTTATCATCTCTACCTCATGAATATATCTGTTTATTACACCATAAACATAAGTCTAATAAATATAAGATTCATCCAAAGATAATTTAATCACCTCATGCATGAACTTCTTTCTATTCTTAAATGGTAACTCTTCAAAAATAAGATCACTTGCCCGAAAATTGGCAAATTATAAAAAAAGCTGATTAAGTCTTTAGATGTTCCAAGGACCCACTATTCTAGAAAAGTATCATCTATGTTAACATCATCCCTTAATTTCTACATTGCTTCAATCTCAAGGTAAGACAAGTGATCTGCCACCTGATTATCCGTGCCCTTTCGAGTTTATACCTCAAAGTCAAATTCTTACACCAAAAGGACCCACCTTATTAACATTAATTTCACACCTTTATTCAAAATTAGATACCATAAATTTGCACGATCTTTGAGAAATATGCCTTTGATTCCAATCAAATAAGACCAAAACTTCTCAAAGGCAAAAAATTACCGCACGAAACTCCTGCTCAGTGACTGTGAAGTTCTATGTGTAGTTTAATTACTTACTAGCATAATAGATTAGGTGAAGGATTTTATTGTGTCTATGGGATAGGAAAACACCCAAGGCCAATCCGTTAGAATAACACATAACCTCAAATAATGAAGGCCAATCAGCTGACACAATAATTAAAGTTGAGATCAACCACTTTTTCAAGCACACAAAGGGCTTAATACGTGCCTAAAAAAATATATATTTTACCTCCTTCTCTAAGAGCTTGCATAGAGGATTAGAAATTTTAGTGAATTCCTTCATTAACCTCTTATAAAATCTAGCATGACCTAAAAAACATTGGATACATTTAACTGAGACTGGTGGAGATAATTTTTTAATCAGCTCTATCTTTACTCTACCAACCCCAATATAATATTTTGAGATCTTGTAACTAAGGAAAATACCTTACTTGAACATAAAATGGAACTTTTCTTATTTGAACGTCGAATTGTTGTCCTTACATCTTTTGAGTCTTTTGCCAAATAGGTAAAAATCATCAAAGGAGTCCCTAACTGCCAAGAAGTCACCCATTAATACCTCTATAGTATTTTCAACCGTGTTAGTAAACATACACATCCTACATCTTTGAAAGATGGCGGGAGCATTTCATAATATAAATAACATCCTCTCGATTGCAAAAGTCCCACAAAGGCATGCAAAAGTCATCTTTTCCAAGGCCTTATGAGAAATCTAAATATTATTGATCCCAAGTACCCATCAAAAAAACAATACCAACCCTGCCTACTTGTCGCTTATCGTCTAATCTAATGAATGTAATAGGGAAATTATCCTTTTAATTCCATGTATTTATCTTCCTATAATTCCTGCAGACTCTCTATCGAGTAATAAATATCACGAACATCAATTCATTTTTCTAATTAGGGAACATAGTGATCCCACCCTTCTTCAATAAGCATTAAACCCGACTGACCCACTCACTATTTGTAATGGGGTAAACCACTCAAGTATTTAATAACTTGATACTTTCTTTCTTCACAACCTACTACATAAGTGGATTCCACTTATGTTGGTGCTCGGTATTGGTTTTACACATTGTTTTAAGTTTTATATTATGAGTTTAAATATTCGTAGAATCCCCTTATAGTCAGCAATAATCTATTCTATGAACATCTTTAACCTCTGAAATATTTCAAGTGATGCTTCAACCTATGACTCCTTTAGATTATCCACAATAATGTTAGGAAAGGTATTGTTGTCCCCCAAAAATGTTTAGAAAAAATGAGATAGGAGGGCCTTCAATTCCGAATTTAGTAGTTCATCAATAAATGGTTGAGCTAAAGAAGTTGTTCTATTCATTAGATCAACATTAAGCTTATTCGAAGAATAATTATAAGATTCTCTACCATACAATGCACTTATGATCTCATCATACACATCGATGCCATATCTATAAGAATTCATGATAATTATTACTAAAGCCTCAAACCCTAGTCTCTCATCAATGGGCACAATCACTTTATCATCATCAATAATCTCAATCACGAACACCACTCTTATATTCTTTAGATGTCACATAGATTGAAAAATAATAAAAGTGACTTCCCAATCATTGAGTATGAACTTCATCTACCTCATCTCCATGACAACCAGGGCCCTACCCATATCTTTGAATGACCTTACTAAGAAAATAAGGACTTTAAAGTACACCTCAACGTCAAGGATGACAAAATCGATTGGAAATATTAAGGATGCCACATTCACCAAAACATTACAAAAAATACCAACCAAATACTTCTTAGTTTAGTCAGCCATCAATAACCTCATATATGTTGGTTTGGGTCCTCCCAAACCCAACTTCCTATATAGTAGAAACAACATTAGATTAATACCAGATCCTATATCACATATAGCTCAAGTGAAGTTAGAAGGACCCAAAGGTACATGCAATAGTAAATATATTAGAGGTTTTATTTCTTGTTAAATAACGATCGAGAAGCGACAATACAACAATGATGACCATTATTAGCTAGCTCAATACTCACCATCTTCTTTCTGGTAACAAAATACTTCTTTAACTTAGCATATCAAGGCATTTAGTCCAATCCTTCTACCAGAGGAATTTTGATAGACATTTCTTTCAGAATTAATAAGAACTTGTCATACTTCCTTTCCTCTTGTTTATATTTTATTCTCTTATGAAAAGGAGGGGGATGTCCTAGAATTTTCTTCAACACAGGCTCAACTACCTTGCCCTTTCCTTTATACTTCTCAACACTTTTGTTAACACCTATTGATTTATTTATCTCTTGTTTAGGTGTCTCATCAACGTTAATAATATCTTTCCTAAGCTTATCAATTGCAGGCATAGTGGGGTAAATAATTCCATTACCATTTAGAGTGGTGATGGCATGATAACAACCCTCATTCTTAGGGTTCTATATTGTACTACCAAGATGTCTACCTTTTTGCCACTAATTCTAGTTTGCTTACATTTGGCTAAATTACTTTTATAATTACTTCATTACGGTAGCATGCAATTCCACTTTTTATGTCAGACCAAAGATATCTGCGTTAATCTCCTTAAGTTAATTTTCTTGAGTTTCATAATTCTTTAAAAGATTTGAAAACTATCCTTCATCCATAATTTAGTGTTATGGCTACCTGGTGAAATTATGCACCACCTTTCTCCTTATAATCATCCTTGTGTCTGCATTAATCATCCATTTCACTACTTTGATCACTGTATCTATCCCCATAATAGTTACGACTACTGTTCCATTTCCTCGAGTTCCAAGTGACTTCATTAGAAGATTAGCCCTTTTCTAGAAAACTGTTCAATAATCAATCTAGATAATTTACCTCTTCTTCTAAATAAAAATCCTATTATCTATAGGCCTTACCGTATGTTCCCATGGCATTCACCTTATAAGAATTAATCATCGTGAATTATTTTTTAAATAACCCAACCTTTGTCCTTAGCTTAGCAACCTCTTGTGCTACTAGGTCATCAAAAACTATATGATCGCTAGAAATACCAATAGCATAAGTTTCATTGCCTCTCTTTTCCTCTTGAGTATCCCCTCTTTGTTTATGTGAGAGATCTACTCAAATATCTCTTATACTACCTCCCAACATAGGTACATGAATGCTTCACCAATAGAAGTGATAGCCATAGATTTAGAATTGGTATTAAGGGATCGATAGAGTAATTAAATATAGTTGCATCCTATAATTCTGTAATTCATCACCATTATCAACTTCATGTTAAATCAAAACCATGCATCATACATTTGAGTGAAAGTATAATTGGATGAAATTATATAACTTTTCTTCAACTATAACATTCTTGACGAGGGTTAGTATAATCTAAGAACTACCTCCACAACTCATTCTATGTACTACTTGATCCACAAGAAAGATCCCCTAACTATAATTTAGCTTTACCAGTTAGAGATAAAAGGAACAGCTGAAGTCTCAGGTCATTCTGATCTACCGTTATTATAGTGTATGAAGTGCAAATCCCAAAAAAATTAATAAGGTAAATGTTTGCATCATCAGTTGGTAAGTTGACAAACACACCTTTTAGTTTCAACAACTAGATTATGTCACTAGTAATGTCAAACTTCACACCAAGTTGCAATGTAGGAGTAATGATAGTTCCTTCTTTGGTATTATTAACGTATCCCAAGTTCACTTGTAGATCATTATCTTATTGTAAGTACTAATAGACTGGGAGTACTTGAGATACACCCTTTCTACCTCTCTCAAAATCTACTCAATGATCAGATACTGGTCTCTATCTCGCTTTTTAAACCTCCTGAGCTGTATACTAGGCAACCTCATTATATTAAATCTATTATTCCTATGCTAATAACCATTAGGTAGTTTTATCTACTATTCCCTAAGGAGGTGGGGGAGGAAAAACCTATGGATCATCTTAAGAAAGCTCATGTTGAGCTTCCTGATCGTGCTATGACATCCTATGATTCTGCTGCAGGATTTTTTTTATTTGGGATTAAGGGAAAGTAAAGGATTGCTTTACTCCTTATACTAGGAATAAACTGGCATATATCCCAAGAAGAACAACTAAATAAAAACCAAAAACTTTAGCTACTTCAATTAATAAGTACAAAACCATATACCAAAAAAATGACACAAAAATCTAATTTCGCTTAAAACTACACATCCACAAAGTATAATGTGGTCTAAGTAAAATATAGTAACCCAAATAGGTTTGGGTTTATCCTGTATGGAATATGCCCGAAGTATCACCCAAACGTGTTAAAATAGTCCGGAGATAAAAAAAGTTAATTGTGGTTGGGTTTTCTATCCTGGTAAGAACTTGGTGATACGAGTTATTATTCGTGATGACGAGTTATTAGGACGAACCTTAACCCAATTAGTAACTTTCTGGATGGAATTTTCTCTGAATATAAGTAGCTCACTTGGATCCATGAGGATAGGTTATAAATCATGACATAAATAGTATGTTGTGTAGTGTTTAATCTATTTAGGTTCTATCTTGGATATGAATAAACTATATTAGTTATATGTTTAGGTTATGAGTGGTATCATGGATTCATATAGTGGACACTATATGGGTGTACAACTCATTGTATTGGATACGACTCAAGGAGATGAGTCATGTTATGGTTACGAGTCAATGGGTCGACTCGTCACCACAGATGGACTTTTATAGTTTTTAAGCAGAGGGAATTTTTCAAATCTCCCACTTTTATTCCCTTTGATACCATGACTTAAAAAATTCCTTAGGACTTGGCATCTCTTGCTTGAGTGTGTACATATATTAGATTAAAGAAGAGAAGAAGAAGCAGGAAAAGATAGAGAGAGGCAGAGCAAGAAGTTTAAATTTTTTTAGCAGGGTGGAGGTCAACAACAGAGTGGCAAGATGGTGGGAAGGAAGAAAGAAGTGGGGCCATTTTGAGTCTTACTTGATGGCTAGTTCTACCTACCCAGAGTCATCTGGTGAAAACAATGTTTTGATGGTGGCGATAATTATAGAGCTGATGAGTAGTTATTATACCACTTATTCGCACTCATCATTCATGTACAATACCATGTTATGAAGGAATAAATAGGAAATAATTATTATAAAATGCACTACTATCTGGATTTTGCTGACATATTATTGATGAGATAGAAATATGGAGATTAGAGTTCAAACTGATCAGAAGAAAGAAAAAAGTGCAACTGAAGACATGGAGCAGACATAGCCTCAATTACCGTGTTTATGGTTTGAGGACCGCTATCAAGTTAAGTCAATATGGTAAAGATACTGCTCTCACATAGCATTAGACACTATTGCGGTAGTCTCTATTACAGAAAAACTGACAGAATCTAGGACTAGCAGAACATAAGCCTAAAGGCAAAGTCATAAATGTACAAAGATGTTCCCAAATTTGGACTAAAGAAGACTCAAACCCTATCATTCCCTCATTTTACCCTACAATTTCCAATTAATGAACTTTGTTCTAGTTCATAGCCTCCGTACTTGGAGAACAAATAATTGGATTTATTTTAGGTTAAGAATACATTGGAGTGGTTTCCAAGTAAAGGATTACCTAACTCCCATTGGAGATTTATGGATATTAAATGTTTGAGGTAAGGTTCACTTATTCTTCTATAGATCCAATCAAAGGAGGTTGTTCGGTATATCTTTTTTATTATTTCTATGAGTAGCTAGTTTTTTCTCTTGGGGTTATCCTAGAGTAGGGTGTTAATATTTGTGAGATGCGATTTGCTTGTGTATTTACTATTTTGTGATGTTTGGTTTTATTATTATATGACTAAATTGGTTTGGATTTATGGGTGAAAGCATCAAATATCCAAATAGGGTTTGTAGATGAAAATCCCAATCTCTTTAAAGCGTAAACTATACTTGATAAAAGGGTTTAGGTGAAATTTTGGAACCCACATCATCCATGAAGGAGGGATGTGGCAACCAAGAAAAAGTATACGATTTATGAGCATGGTTGACTAGTTTTCAATCTTTTAGACATAAGGGTGATTGTGAAGTTAACTATACTTAGGGCACAATCCTAAAAATAGGGGTGTCTAATTAAGGTATTAGTTGGTTCTGATTGAAGAACTCATTAGGAACTCGAAAGGGTCAATGAGTGACACCCTTGAGGTTTTGTTGACAAATTAGCCTTAAGGATTTCTAACCTAGCCTACCACATCACTAACATTTGGAATTCTCATTAAGTCATCACACGCTCATGTATAGGTATCATATGTATCTTCTTATGTATCTTCCTACCAAATACCCTCTCTCCTTATTATGCTAACCCAAATATTAGTTCTTCTTATGAGTTTGATAGGTATCATAATCCAACAAGAGAAGAACAACAAGTCGAGTTCAATAGTTTTGAAGCAATGCCTCAAACTATTTTAGACCGAGTAGCTACAAAAGGGGAGAATGTGGAAGACATACATCAATCTAGTGAGGCATTTGTAAAAGAGATTGGCAAGATAGCAGAAATGGAAAATGAAACAAATCTTGCAAATACCAATGTCTTGCCTATTTCCTAAGAAGAGGTGGATCAAAAAGAGAAACCAAGCTATAATGATAAGGTGGATAGAAAAGAAGCTGGAACAATATATTGTGGAAGATTCCATGATCGAGGAAATGGTACTAGATTCAAAGAAAGAAGCAAAGAACATCTCATATGAAGACTCTAGTCCATTTTCGGTAGAGAGTGCTACTAACGATGCAATTCTGATATTAAGGGATATAGCTCATTCAAACCAACTCTCAATATTATTCTTAGAGGATGTGATTAGAATTCATCTATGGAGGAAAATGGAGGATATTGGGGAAAAGGAGAACCAACCCTACATTTTGGAATTTAACATTCCAAACAGCACATGGGATACCAACACTTAAAGGCCAAGGATCTCAACTTCTAATGTACAAATATTGGCCTATTAATGTTATTACCTTTATCCAAGAATTCTAGATGGTAACTCAATGTGAAATTGGGTAAAAGGTTCAAGTATTAAAAGTGGCGAGATAGAATCTTAATCGTCATTTGTCTATCTTATCTCACCTTGGAGGATTTTAATATTATGTCCCTCTACCGCTCAACTCATAATGTTGAGAAAGAGATTTAAAGATTCTAATTGGAAACACAAATGAAAGTTTGTGGGGTGACCTTCCATAAAGATGGGAAGAAACCCTTCATGCGATGAAGAGTGGATCGTATCCTTTTAATAATACGTTTTGGAGTAGGTTTTATTTTTGAATTTTTTCATGCATAATCCATGAAAATGTGGTGATATGAGGAGTGTTGATTCAAATTTAAAGAGGGAATGTTTGAAATTGAAAAGTTTGGATTGAACAAGGGAGTGCAGGGGACGTAAATTTTAGTCTCAGTCAATGTGACCAAGGCATATGCCATAACGATCGTAGTGTTTGTGTATTTGTGACCGTAGAACTAGGACCGCAATCATGGTCAAATTATTTTAAATGAACATCCGACTGCCATTATGTCCACATGCACCCTATTTCAAATTCTCTCCAATTTTTAGCTTTGTGTTGAGCGTCTAATTGTGCATTCCAATCAGTTAACATCATATTATTTGGTATGTTCTCTTAGTTTTGAGCGAAAAGATACGAGCTAGGGACCTGGATGGAAAACATATTATGTCCTTGTAAGGAAGTTCCCTAGGCTATCACCAAGAGATACATTTCCATGAATAACTTTACAGCACAGGCCAGGCTTTGGATGAATATAATCTATAGCGGAATATCTCATTACATATACATAACTATAGTCATAAGTTTGCAAGATCGAATTTTGTCAGGTATCTTATTAGGCATTTTATTGAACATGGGAAACATTATGATCTCAGAGTGAAGGCATTTGAAGAATCATGGAGGTACACTTCTTCTCTTTCTTTCCCTTATTACTAAGCTATGAAAAAGGGCAGAAGTGGAGGAATATGCTATAGATACCTGGGTGCACCTAGGCCCTTGAATTTTCCCACTAAAATTTTAGGGTTAGAGTGACCCTTGTCAGAGTAATAAAAGAAAGGTAGAATCAGGCAACGCAACCTAGAAGGATATACATTCTTGTAGACCTTCTTTAGCAAAGTCTTTTGATAAGATCTAAGGATAGCTGTGGGTGATGAAGTAGCTAGTGTCCAGTTTTCCTCTGGGAATAGGAGTGTACTCAACTGCTCGCCACTCATATGTAGCTGATCGGATTATAAAATATATTAGGAGGAGAAGAAGAAGCAAGAAGCCAAAGTTGGCAGATTGGATAGGGCCTATTCATCCTTGGCAAAATCACACAGGGACCTTAAGGAGTCGCATGTAAAGATGAAGAAGAGGGAGAAGAAAAGGGGCAAGTTCTTCAAAAAAATGTGGAAGGGAGTTAAGGGCCTATAGAAGGTCCTGAAACCCTATGATAGATTGACTTCTCCCCAGATTGAGAGTGATGATAATGACCCTGCTTATTAGTCCACTGCTTAAACTAGTGGATCTGATGCAGAGGCTACAGGAGAAAGTAGTTCTTAAGACAGATTTAGGGAGCATCCTTTTTTCCCTACTTTATTGCTTATGCCGTGAGGACACTGCAATCTCTTAAGTTGGGGGTGTATGTATATTTCTAGATTGTAATGTTTTGATATATTCCTGGATGATTTTAATGATGTTTAGATGATGTTTAATTTTTTTTTTGAATGCTACACTTGGGACTATGATAGTGCCCACATTTTCATTGCTTAATCATGTAGTTTTCATCCTTAAATTTTTGTTTTAACTAAATTTAATTTTTATTATGGTGATGCACGATGTGTTTTTCCCAATGATAGATTTAGTGAAAACATTCTTAATGGTAAATCATCATGATTCGGTTTTGAGAAATAGATGAAAGGAAATTCCAAGTCCTGTGGCATCAAGGTCATAAATGTGAGGGAAGTGCGGGTACCTGTGGCATTGTAAATTTGGGATTACACGCATGCTAGGTGCTAAGTTTGAGTTGACATATGGTTGCTTTGCCCATATTGAGCCAAAATATGACACTATGGTTTCAGTAATTGCCACAAGTTAGACATTTATTCATGGTGTGAGTGCAACACAAACAATCCCCTTCATCAAAACTTTTTCCAAAATCAAGGGCATGTATGTGAGCAACATTGTAAAAAACGTGTTCTTTTTTTATGACTTCTCAAATTATGTACTTCTGAATATTGATAGATTCTTTAATTTTTTCTATAATGGGAGGGTTAATTGAGCCTCCTTGGTGAGTACACATTCCATGTGTGGTAAGATTGTTTGTTTTAATCTTGTCTATACTTGTGTTATCTAGAACTTGACCCCTTACTATCTCTAAGCTAGTTTTGATTGTATTTGGTAGGATAAATGAACTTAGGCCATCTTTGTTATTTTTGAAGCCACTTTAGACTAAAAGACCTATCCATGCATAAATTTTATGCCTAGTCACCCACTTTGAGCCTTTGGACCTCTCTTTGGGAAACACATTGCAAGTCGTGAGCCATTAAATTTTTCTACCTCTTTTGAACCATGTCCTTCTTGAACTTGGAAATATAAATTGATGCTAAAAGCCTAAGTTGGGGGAAATGAAGATTGAAGGGAGTATGTTTTGGGCCAGAAAATTGTAAATGAGTGTCTATGAGAATAAGCTTTTAAAGAAAATTGGTGAAAAAAAAAAAGATCTAACAAAGGAAAGATTTGAATGAAATGTGCAAGAAAAAGAAATGGAAGAAAATAGGTGATACAAAGAATAAAATAGTAGGCATATTATAAGAGAGAAAACATGAGAAGTGGCCCATAGTCAAAAATTGATTAATTAGTGTGATGTAGATTGATACGGCACCTCAAGCACACATGTATCGGAGGTCGCCCCATAACCCAACCATACAATATGTTTGCGTAAATATTAAGAGCCATAGCTTAATAACGTCTAAACACTTCATAAGAGTCAACAAACTAGCAAAATATGCCCAAGTTCACAGTTCTTCGCAACACCTCTATACAAAACTTAAGTTAATAAATGAATATTTTTGGACAAGTCCTCGACTATAGCCAAACCAAGTCTAAAGCTAAGGACTAAGAGATGAATGTTTTCGGATTTAAGGAAGCTTACCCCTTCAAGTTAATGAATGAACGACTGGATCATCTTATCACTATGTTTGGATCATTCCACAAGGAACTCTATCCATACTCATATTCATTTAAGTAAGGGACTTTAACCATGTTCTCATACATTAGTTGAGGTACTATCATCTCAAGATTTATCATTAAGAACAAGATTTTAACCTCGAGAAATAATCATTGGGTAAGGGACTTTAACCTTAAGCCATTCAGAAGGCAAGAGACTTTGATCTCAAGCCATCACAACTATTATTCGTTGCCATTTGGGACTTTAACCCTTTTGTTCATGTAGCAACATACATTCAATACAACATGAGGGACTTTAACCATTCTATCCAGTTCAACACTAGGCATGACCACATGGTCCTTATGGCAGCCTTCACTTCTCAACCATCTCTATGGAAAATGCCTTCACTTAATCGAACATACAAAATAAGTTATGGTCATCAAGTCCCTCACAACAATTTTATTCCACATTCTCACCACACTTAGATTCAACCCACAATTTGAGTTCACCTTTATATCTAGGGACTTTACCCTTTCATTAGACAACAACCAAGGTCATCAAATTTTATCACACATCGTTCATAATTCCTTAAACACATCATTATCATCCATCCATGTTCATTGGGCCATATCCTTAGTTCAATACATTAACAACATATGAATATAAAAAACACTTATAAATTTTCACAAACACCTTGGATACATACCTTCAACAAGGCCATTTTCATGGTAGAAATATTGAAGACTACGGTTCCTCAAGATCCTTATGTTAAAAAACATACAAAAAGCACCCACATATACAATTTACCCTTAATAACATGTACGAATACATATATAAGCAAGAACCATCATTATTCTTTTTTAAGTAACAAAACCCTTTTCATTTAATTCAAAACTACCATGTACACCTACTAATCCAAGTGTGAAATATATGGGTTTTAGAGATATTTAAATAGATATATGCCTTAAAAAAGATGACACACCAACAATCTTGACTATTCCTTGACACTAGATGAATACCTCCAAACACTAGCCTCCAATCATGCTCCAAGAAGCCTTAAGAGTGTTTAGGAGTGTTTGATTCTTGTAAATAAAAACTTAGGAGGCTTCCATTCCATATATAGTTATAGGGTTTAGAGTTTTATGTAAGGTAAATGACCCAAAGGTCCTTGGTTAAAATCGGGAAAGTCCACTCGTGCAGGGGTACGACTCCCCCTTACGGTTTCTATGGAAATCATCACCTAGGGTACAAGTGGTACCCTAACTCATACCTTAGGCTTACCATAGGTCAACTACAATGTTGTGGGTATGAAGGGCACCATTGAGTCATAACCAAAGTGTTCGACTAAAACTCCAATAATAAGCTTCACTCATGACCAAAGCAGTCTACACAAATTTGAGAATTTACTCTGTATGATTGAGTAGTTTATGACTCGTATAGATTTGTTATGACTAAAGGATGTCCTTGTCGTATAGAATACATTATACTACCTTAACATGATTATGAAGGTAAGAAAAGGGAGGGGGAGAAGGGTACGAATCATAACCAAGGATAAGACTCAAGTCCCAAGTCGTACCCAACTCACAGATACCAAAACTTGTTGTTTCTCAATGGCTCAAAGTTTAGGTGTTTCAATTCTTCCCTAATGGGATCATTCATCCACGAATGAAGGGTAAGGAAAGAATTTACACCAGTTAACACATCAACATGAATCAATAAGCCTTTAAACAATATAAAAACAAGCACACAACAAGGATACAACACAACACATACCATGATCACCATCGACCAACTACTTCAATCCATTGGTCTTGGAACTCCAATCCATTACTTATCCAACACTTACTCATATAATTACTTAAGGACTCCAACCCATCTACTCATCAAAGATATAGAGCAACTTAAATAATTGCGGGCTTTACTCCTTTATTTACAAAGAACATGAATCAACTCATAGTACTAGAGACATAAACTTATCATAACATAACACACAAAATTTCAAAGCATTAGGGACTTAAACCTATGGTACAACAAGGCACAAATCAATTCACACATTCAGAACTTTAATCCATTGTCTAACAATGACATAAATCAATTCAAATCTTGGGGACTTCAACCCATCAACTATCAAGTTGTACATCATGGTAAGCAGATTAACAAATACCTCTATCACAAGCTTCCGAAATAGGAAATAAATAAGGATACTTGGACTTTATGTCCTCTTTCACCTCCGTAGTAGATTCCTCAAACTTTTTGTTCCTCCATAGAACCTTCACTGAAGTCAATTATTTTGTTCCCAATCGGCGAACTTGCCAATCCAATATTCTCACAGGGATCTCCTCATAAGACAAAGAGTCCAAGATACCAACATCTGATGGAACAACCAAGCTAAGGTCACCCATACATTTCCACAACCTAGACACATGGAAAACTGGGTGAATCGATTTAATACTAGGAAACAACTCCAAATCGATGGAATCATTCCCAATATTCTTCATAATAGACTATGGACCAATATAGAGGGGATAAAGATTCCCATTTTTACCGAACCACATCAGTACCTTCATGGGAAACACCATAAAGATTACCCAATCACACACATTAAAGTCTAAGTCCCTATGCCTCACACCTGCATTGAACTTTTGGCGACATTAAGTGGTTTTCAATCTATTACAAACCAAATTACCTTCTCTAAGGATTGGTTAAATAAATCGAGCCAAGCAACTTACCCTCTACAACTTCGTAGAATAAAATAAGAGATCAACATCTCTTACCATATAATACCTTAAAAGGCATCATGCCAATTCTTTAGTGTTAGCTATTATTATTAATAAATTCAATCAAAGGTAAAGGGTAATACCAACTATTAGTATAATTAATTACATAAGACTATGTACTTCTTTGGTGGTAGTGGTATGGAATGCATCCATTCTACCCTCCCTACACCCCATGATGTGGTAATATACTAGGTTTGTTGTTGTTGTTGTTGATAAGCCTGTAACATATCCTCTAATGTTTGGTTAGTTCTCTTCCCTCGACTATTTTCTTGCTGGTGGAAACCGATACTAAGGCACACTCTAGTACCCAAACCATTTTGGAACGATATCCAAAAGTGGGATGAAAATAGATTACTACGATCTAAAATAATAGTCGTCGGAGCATAGTGCATCTTCACTATCTCCACTAGATATAACTTAGCATAATCTTCCACTGTGAAATTGGTTGTCACAAGCAATAAATGAGCCGACTTGGTCCTTTTATCAACAATGACCCAAATGGAATCACATTCGTTTTAAGAAATAGGAAGAAGGGTACCAAAATACATATTAATTGACTCCTACTTCCACTTAGGAAATACAATGTCTTGGTATAGGCCACCAGGCCTTAAGTGCTCAACCTTTACTTGTTGGCACACTATACACTGAGTAACATGGGTATCAACATCACGCTTCATATTATTCCATTAATTGAACTCTCTAAGGTCATGATGAACCTTTGTAGAAACAAGAAAAATAGAATAACGACCCCCATAAGCCTCGCCATGAATGTTTCCCTCACTCTATCGATATCGGGAAGGCATAGCCTACCTTGGTAACTAAAGGTACCATCACCACAAATCATGAAATCTATGACCTTGTGTTGACCCACATTACTCTTTATATTCATCAAGTCAAGGTCCAAGACTAACTTTTACTTTTTCTCAACAACGAGAGATGATTGAAATACCGAATGCACAAATACACCATAATCCTCGGAGTCCACAAGTCAAACTCCAACAATAGCTAATTGGTGAACCTTTCTTACCAATTCTTGCTTATCCTCATCAGCATGGGCCAAAATCCCCATAGACAACCTGCTAAGAGCATCGATGACTACATTTGCCTTACCAAGATTGTAATGAAGACTCATATCATAGTCTTTCAATATCTCAAGCCACTTTATTTACCAGAGATTCAAATCCTTTAGGGTAACCACATATTAAAGGATCTTATGATCGGTCAAGATATCAATGTGAACACCATAGAGGTAATGCCGCCAAATTTTCAAAGCCGAGACCACAACAAATAATTCTAGGTAATGGGTGGGCTTGTTCTTTTCATGAAATTTCAATTTCCAAAAACCATAGGCCATACCCTACCATGTTTCATCAACTCGCAACTAAGACCAACTCGATAAGTATCATAATAAATGACTAAATAGTCATTACCATTGGGCAAGGTAAGAAATAGATCCAAAATCAATTTATCTTTCAACTTTTGATACTACCCTCACACGCATCGAACCACAAGAACTTGACCTTCTTTTGGGTAAATTTTGTCTATGGGGTAGCTATAGTTGAAAACTTCTCCACAGACCTTCAATAATAACCGGTTAGACACAGGAATCTCCGAATGTCCGTTGGAGTCATAGGTCTAGGCCACTTCTTAACAACCGCAATCATTTGGTAATCCAGCATCATCCCTTAACTAGAGATGACATGACCAAGAAAAATAATGGATTTCATCCAAACCACAAACTTGGAGAACTTCGTGTACAAATAATAATCCTTCTATGTTTGCAACATGGTATAGAGGTGATCTAGATGATCCATCTCATTCTTATACTACACTAAGATATCATCAAGGACGATTATGACAAACATTTCTAAGAACAAATGGAAAACCTAATTAATCAAATCCATGAATACCTTTGGGGCATGGGTCAACCCAACGGATAAGACAAGAAACTCATAGTGACTATACCGAGTTCTAAAGGCGGTCTTATTGAAACCCGCATCCCTAATTTTAAGTTCGTACTAACCCAATCTAAGATTAATCTTAGATAAACACTTCGTACTATGATATTGATAAAAAATGATTGATCCTAGAAAGAGGATATTTTTTTAGTACGGTAACATTGTTCAACTAATGATAATCAATGCACATATGAAGTGAATAATATAAAACTTTTATCAAAGAGGTCCTTCAATTTCTCCTTAAGTTCTTTTAACTCTATCGAACACATTTTTTGAGGAGGGATAGAGATTGGAAGAGTGTCCAGAACAAGCTCAAGTTTAATATAAATTTTCCTATGGGGAGGAACACCGGGAAGATCATCAGTAAACACCTTTGGAAACTCATTAACAATGGGAATGGAATTGAGAGTAGGCTCTTTCGAGTTAGAATTTTTAACTCAGACCAAATCATACAAACACCCTTTAGAAATCAACCTTCGAACATTGAGATAAGAAATAAACCTTCCATTATGCCTAAAGATCCACCTTCTGATACAATGATGGCTCATTAGGGAAGTTTAACATTTCCCCACAGTTCTGATAATCAATGAAAGCATAACACAAATGGAACTAATCTATCCCTAGGATAACATTAAAATCAACCATGTCTAACTCTATTATGTCAATAAGAGTATCACTACTGTTGATAGATATCACAACCCCTATACACTCTTACAAAAACCACCGAGTCTCCTATTAGGATTGAAATAGAAAAAAAGAACCGACTGACTCTCGGGACTATAATCAAGATGCACAACCACATATGGAGTTACTTAAGAAAGAGTAGACCCTAGATCAACCTAGCAATACAAATCATAGGAAAAAAGTCTCACAATACCCATGACAGCATTAGGAGATACCTCAGAATCCTAATATATAGTAAGTACATACAAGCATTTTTAGTCAGCGTCGATGTAAGAAATAGAAACAAAAATAGACATAGCACCCTTCAAAATGGGAGTGAGAGGAGTAGCATCAAAGGCCCAGTTAGCCCAAAAAACTTCTAGAATGGGGCACTTATACTGTATTTGCCAAACCTATCCATAATGAAAACATATGTTTTTCCCTTGATAACACTGACCACGATAACTATTACAACAGAACCAGAAAGGAGGGTAGAGTGGAGCTGACTGGGTACCACCACTCTTAAATTATGTACCCTGTAACTAGGACTTTCCACTAAACTAGGAGCAACAACCACCCAAAAACTTTTGTCATGGAGTGCGAAGACTAGCTAAAAAGAATAAAATTAAACTCTCCCACTTTTTTTTTGGCTATTTGCCACCATCTACACCTCTACTTTTAGAAGGCCTAAACTTCCTTGCTGCTTCGAACTAAGCTCAAGTTGTTTTTTCTTCTTACCTTCTCTTGTTTCATATAATAATAAGCCAAGAGATGTCCATGTTCTCAGTAAACAAAGACGTGTTTCTTAAAAGAACTAGCTTACAAGATGATTCAAAGATAAACTTAAGCATTCTATCCCTCATGCTAGAAACCATCTCAGGATCACACTTTACAATCGATAGAATTTCAAGACGTACTCTTGAATGGACATCCTTTGTTAATTCAAGTTTATAAACTTTTCCGCCTTAGCCTCCCTCAACTCTTAAGAAAAAACTGATCCAGGAAAGCCTTGGTGAAATCTTCCCACATAATGGAGAAAGCATCAACACCCTTATACAACTCTAGCCCTTCATACCATTGTTATACTATGACTTTTAATTGATAGAAAGAAAATTCAATGGCTTTAATCCCCGTAGCATGCCTAATTAGGAAGATCTTCTCTGTTTCTTTAACAAAACCTTGAGGGTCTCCCTGAACCTTCATGTAGGAGAACATAAAAGGGCTTAAATCTCATAAATTTGGCAATTGTTGGGGCCTCTGAAGGAATGGTAGTCGGAGTACCAATCTCTGCTTGAGAGTCTACGAATTGAGTCATGATTTTAATAGATGTATGAAATGCTACATTAGTAGCATCCCTTTGAGGTGACGTAGGAGGAATGCCACTCTCATGAGTAGGTTTAAAGGATGTAACACTACGAGAATGGCCAGATGTTGCAACCCTAGCCCAAGTCTGAACTCCAAAAGCTAGATGAGCTTTGTCTGTAGGACACTCAATAGTGTTTTCTTGACTCACAGATATAGTTTGAGTCATGATAAGAAAGATTGGAAAGGGAATCAATGGAATTCAAGACCCTACACTTTATACCTTGATATTGAAACACAAGAAAGGGAAACATTTCCTAACATTTCTTGTAGCTTCTCTTTTATAAGTATGGTACAATTCACACCCATAAAAGAGACTGTACTTGACATAGAACTGTGAATACCCAACTAACCATGAACCTAAGCCTTGATACCAACTTGACATGAACCAAAATTGGGTCATGTCATATGGTCACCTCAAGCACATAGGTTCTAGAGATCACCCTATAACCAAACCTATTTATCAACAACATAGGGGTTGGATAAGATAAACCCATACAATCCGATAGCTAAAATATAAGGAGTCACTGCTTAATCAAGTCTAAAGATTTCATGAGATTCAATAAACTAGCCAAATATCCCCAATTTTATAGTTTTTCAAAATACCTCTATACAATACCAAAGTCAATAAAGGTATATGTTGGGACAAGCCCTTCACTATAGATAAACAAAGTCTAAAGCTAAGGACTAAGTTATGAATATCTTCCGAATGTAAGGAAGCTCACCACTTTAAGCCAATGGACGAACCTTCTGATCATCTAATTTCTATGTATGAAAAGAAGAAGATGCTTTATCCCCTATATCGCATGGGGAAGTTGCATCTTAAGACAATTAGGGGTTAGAACTCTAGCATGTAACTCAAGGATAAGTGATAAATTACATTATCCAAAATAACAAATCAATATATCACATTGTGGCACGTTCATACACTTAGCCATACATATAGATATATTACGTGCCAATCAAGATACCAATGCTCATCAACATTCTCAAACATTTATTCATTAGGCATGAAATATGGGACTCTGACCCTCCACCCTTATAGGTTAAACATTTCACACTATGCATAGGACTCTAACCATAATCACATACAATTAGTCAAAGGACTTAAACCTTGGGTACTCATTCATTAAGTAAGGAATTTTACCTTATAAATATTTATTCCAAAAGGAACTCTATCCATAGTTATATTCATTCATGCAAGAGACTTTAATCACGTGCTCATACATTTTGAAAGGTACTATCATCTCCAGAGATCTCTTAAAGTAGGGGACTTTATCAGAGAGAAATTATCATTAAGGGACTTCAACCCCAAGGCATTTATAAGGTAAGGTACTTTGACCTCTAGCCATAACAACTATCATTTTTTGGCATTTGGGTCTTTAAACCATTTCCAAATGCATTAATTAATATTCAATACAACATTTATGGACTTTAACCATATTGGTCAACTCTACACTATACAAGACCACATGGTCCTTATGGGAGCCTTCATTTGTAAACTTTCTCAATGGATAATGCCTTTACTTAGTCCAATATACAAAAAAAGTAATGGTCATAAAGATCCTTACAATAATTCTACTCTAGATTCCTATGACCCGTGGAATCAACCCATAATTTTAGCTCATATTTGTATGTAGAGGCTTACATTTTCATTAGCTAACAAATAAGGTCATCAATTTCATCACACATGGTTCATAATTCATTCAATAATAAATTTACATTACATCCATGATCATTGGGCCATTTCACTAGTTCAATACGTTAACAATATATGACTAGAAAACCCACTTATATATTTTCACAAACACCTTAGGTGCATACTTTCAACAAGATAATTTTCATGGTACAAATTATCAAGACTCGGGTTCCTAAAGATCCTCATGTTTAACAACATACAACAAGCACCTACATATAAAATCTACCATCAATAACATATACCAACTCACATATAAACAAGAATCATCATTATTCATTGTTAAATAACAAAACCCTTTTCATTTAGTTCAAAACCACCATGTACACTTAGTAATCAAAGTATGAAAAACATAGGTTTTAGATATATTTAAAGAGGGAAAGAGATACATATCTTAAACAAGATGACACGCCAATAATCATGACACTTCCATGACACTAGATGAACCCCTCAAAACCCTAAGCACCAATCCTACTCCAAGAAGGATTTAAAGTTTTTAGGAGTGTTTGAGTGTTGTAAAAAAAGAATTAAGAAGCTAAAATTCCTTATATAGTTATAGATTTTAGCATTTTAGGTAAGGTAAATGGCCAAAATGACCATTGTTGAAAGCTAGAAAGCCCACTCATGCAGAGGTACAACTCCCCTTTATGTTTTCTTTGGTAATCGTGACCATGGGTACAACTAGAACCATAAATCGTACCTTAGGTCTACCAAATTTTTATGGGTATGTCAGGGCACCATTAATTCATAACCAAATTGTATGACTCACTCTCCAAACATAAGCTTGAAATCATTACCAAAATAGTCTACTCGGTCTTCGGAATTTACTCGATATGGTTGAGAAGTATACAACTCGTATACATTAGTTATGACTGGGGTATGACGTTTTAACTTAGAACACATGTTACCTTAACAAACTACTCAAGGTACGAAAGGGGACGGGGAGAAGTGTACGAATGGTGACTAAGGCTATGACTCAAGTCCCAAGTAGTACCTAACTCAGTGACACCTAAAGTTATTGCTTATTAATGGATTAAAGTCTAGGTGTTTAATAGATGTTCAAGTAGGGTATGTCTTACCCTAACCCAAACCTATGTTGAAAGCTCGAAAAGTCCTCTGAGATCTCCGACCATTTATTTTCTTGATGGTGGCAAATGAAAATTTGGGCAAGCCTATGGCATGAAGCTTCTTAAAATAGAGATTTCTTATGAGGGAGAGAGTTTTGACCTTAAATTCCTTGTTGAAAATTTGGAGACTTGGTGAGTGGAATATTTTTTTTCGAAAAGAGGCATGTGAACAATTTTAGGTTGGTGATTTTGTTTATCTTCAAAGAAATAAGGCAAAAAGGAGTATGGATTGGTGTTGGTAAAAAGTGAGTCACTTTTAAATTATTGGTCTTTATTGTATTGTTTCTCTTTAAGTCTTTTGCATCCTTAGATATTGTTTTTTTTCCTTTAGGTGTGTAGTGAAAGTAACTCGGAACATGTGCAAAGAGCTACTTGTGGCAATGACTAATCTTAAAGTCATTATGATCATTAAGGCTTCTAATTTGGGCAGAAATATGCATTACCTCATGGTTAGAGGTTGTGATGCTTGAGGACAAGCAATGCTTTAAGTTAGGGGTGTTGATGAGTGGTGAGTTTACCACTCATTCACACTCATCATTTGTACATATTACTATGCTATAAAGGAATAAATAAGGCATAATTTTTGTTAAATGCACTAACATCCTCATTTTACAGGCATATTATTGATTAGATAAATAATGGGGGTTTGTGAAAAAAGGGACCAAAAGGAAACAAGAAGGTGTAGTTGAAGACCTGAAGCAGACATAACCTTAGTTATCGTGATTGCAGTTTGAGGACTACGATCACGTTCATTCAATATGGTTAAGGTACAATTATTGTATGGTATTAACCACAATCGTAGTAGTCACAAAAACATCAAAATTAACGTGATCGTGGCCTAGCGAAAAATCAACCCAAGGGAAAAGCCATAAAAGTACATAGTTGTTCCCAAATTTGGCTTAAAGAAGACTCAAACCCTATCATTCCCTCATTCTATTCTACAATTTCCAATTATTAAACTTTGTTTTAGTTCGTAGCTTCCATACTTGGAGAAGGAAATATTGTATTAATTTTAGGTGAAGAATACATTGGAGTGGTTTCTAAGTGAAGGATTTGCTAACTCCCATTGGAGATTTGTGGATATTCAAAGTTTCAAGTAGAATTCACTTAGTTATCCATAAATCCAATCAATGGAGGTTATTGGGTGTATCTTATTTACTATTTCTATGAGTAGCTAGTTTTTCCTCTAGGTTATGCTAGTGTAGAGTGCAAATATGTGTGAGATGTGATTTACTAGTTTGAAATGTTAGGTTTTATTATTTCTTGACTAAATTGGTTGGGATTTGTGGGTGAAAGCCTCTATAATTGAGATAGAGTTTGTGAGTGAAAATCCCAAGCTCTTTAAAGCCTAAACAATCTTTAAAATAGGTGTTTTGGTGAACTTTAGGAACCCACATCATCCATGATGAAGGGATGTGAGAACCAAGTAAAATATAGACAATTTATGAGCATGGTTGACTAGTTTTCACTTTTTTAGACATTAATGAGATAGTGAAGTTTACTATACATAGGGAACCATCCTAGAAATAGGGGTGTCTTATCAAGGTATTAGGTGATTTTGATTAAAGAACTCATTAGGTACTTGAAAGGATCAATGAGTGGCACCCTTGAGGTTTTTTAGACAAACCTGCCTCAGGGATTTATAACCTAGGCTAGCATATCACCAACTTTTAGAATTTGCATCAAGTCATTTCATGATAATGCATATATCGCCCCTAGGAAAGCATAATCCGAGGATCCACACCTAATTGATTTGACTCTTAATTATCATAGCCCAAAATTAGTACTAGAAAATCCGTAAAACAAATATTAGTTGTGGAATTTTACAAAACCCCCATTTTTATCTTCTTCTACTCTAGATTTCAATTTAGCAAGAATCTATTATTTTGAGCTAATTTGATCTTCACTCACATTGTTCCTCATGAATTCAACCCCGACTCTAAATTTTGATAAATATATTAATGATGACTGTCTTGCACTTAAATTGACATATAAGTTGAGCATTTATGGTTGTGGTGCCCAATCTTAGTCAAGTAGGGCCCAATAAGCTCCATCATATCCTCTATACAGATTTTATGGTTGATTGCATTGGGGTTTCTAAGATGAGAGAAAGGACAAGTATTTCAACTATGGTCAGCTAGGGTACATGCTTAGAAACTATCCTGTGGCCAAGGTTACTTCTGGGGTAAACAAGGTTTTGATTGTCTCTTCTTCAGCCCCGACACAAAATAGTTCCCCATCTAGCTCTGACACTAGTAAAAATTTACTTTATCCTCCCACTACTCGCCTAGAGTCTAAGGCATTTCCTAATATCATTATTGGTATGTCTAATCACTTTTCCAATGACATGTATTGTTTATTTAATCTGGGGTCTACTTTTTCTTATATGACCCCATTAATGGTTTTTAATTTTAGTTCTAATCCCGAACATATTTTGGACCTTTTTTTTTAATTCATACCATAGTGGGTGGCTCTATGGGTGTTCGAGAGAGTTCAGTGGATCTATTTTAATTAGACATAGTTGATATTGATATCATATTAAGGATGGATTGGTTGCACTCATGCTATGCTTCTCTAGATTGTTTATCCCAAAAGTTCATCTTTAGATTTCCAAATGAGTCGGTTATTAAATGGGAGGATGATTAGTTAGAACCCAAGGGAAGGTTCATATTGAATCTTAGATCCCTAAGATTAATCTCCAAGAGGTGTCTATCTCATTTGGTCCAGTTTAAAGATTCTAACTTGTAGGGCACTTCTTTATATTTCATCCCGATGGTGAATGAATTTTCTGAGATCTTCTGTGTTGACCTTTCTGGTGCCCCTCCCGATAGGAAGATTGATTTTTGGATTGATCTTGTTTTGGACACTCATCCTATCTCTATTCTCCCATAGAGAATGGCTTTGGTTTAGTTATAAAATCTTAAGGAGAAATTAAAGGAACTTTTAGACAAGGGTATCATCCATCCTAGTGTTCCCCATAGGGTGCACCGGTATTGTTCGTGTATAAAAAGGATATGTCCCTTTAGATGTGTATTAATTACATTAATTAAATAAGGTAAATATAAATAATATATACCCTCTTCATAGGATATATGGTTTGTATGATCAGTTTTAGGGTGCTAAGTTCATCTCTAAGATCGATCTTTTATTTTGGTATCAAAAGATAAAGATTTGGGAAACGGATATGCATATAGGCATTTTGAGTTCCTTGTTATGTATGTTTTGTTAACTAGTGCCCAGTGGAATTCATGGACTTGATGAAAAGGTTCTTCTATTAGTTTTATGATTTATTCATCATCGTATTCATAAATAATATTTTAGTGTACTCAAAGAATGAGGTAGATCATGTTGATCACCTTCGTATTATATTGCGGACATTTATACATCAGTAGTTCTATGCCAAATTTTTGAAATGTGAATTTTGGATGAATGTTGTAACTTTTCTAGGTTATGTCATATCTAGTAAAGGGATGATGGTGTATCTATTGAATGTTGCAGTGGTTAGGAGGAGGCCTAGACCCATGACTCCAACCAATATTCTGAGCTTCTTGGGTTTAGCTGGTTAATAAACGAGATTTTTTGAGAGTTTAACTATAGCTTCCCCATTGAATAAGTTAACTTAAAAGAAGATAAATTTCTGATGGTCCAATACTTGTAAGGGCAGTTTTGAGAAGCTGAGAACCTTTCCTGAAGGCACTGATGGTTTTGTGGTCTATTTTGATGTTTCCCATGTTGAGATTTGTTACTATTTTATGAAGCATTACAAAGTAATAGGTTTTGCGTGTATACAGTTGAAGGCAAATGAGAAGAATTATCCGATTCATGACAAGGAATTAGTGGTTGTGGTGTTCACGTTAAAAATTTAGCATGACTATTTCTACGGATTATAAGGGCCTGCAATATATGTTCACTCAAAAAGAGCTTAATACCAAGCAAAGAATATTCCTTTAGCTTCTCAAGGATTATGACATAAGTCTTCACTCATCCAAGTAATGCTAACTGGGTTACTGATACACTTTGAAGGTTATCCATAGGGAGTCTAACTTATGTGGATAAGGAAATGTGAGAATTGGAGAAAGATGTTCTTTTTTTTTATAACTTTGGAGTCATATATTGGAATTAGATGATGGTGGAGTTATTTTTGAAGAGGTGGAAAGGTCATCTCTTGGTGCCTAGGTAAAAAAGAAGCAAGAATTGGATCCTATATTGATGAGAATCAAGGGTGATATCGGTGGTCAGAAATTGATGACCTTTGAGATTAGTGGTGATGGTACCTATTTAGTGGTGAATTTACCACTCAGTCTAAGTCAATATTCGTGTACATTGCCTTCTTTTTAATGAATAAATTATACATATTCGTGAGTAAATGCAATAATATCCAATCTTTGCAGAAATAGTGCTGAGGAGATCAAAAGATTTGGATCAGAGCTGAAAATGATAAAAAGGAAGCAAAGAAGAATGTAGTTGAACACCTGGACTACATAAGACTCAGTTACCATGATCGTGGTCCTCAAATTGTGGTCATAGTCAGTGAAGATGGTCAGAGCAAGGCGGTCACAACACACAACCACAGTCGTGTTGTCTTGGTTACGGAGAGTCGTGTGTGATCAAGGTTTAGTGGGGATATTCCAAGGGTAGATTTGTAAAAGGACTTTGATATATCTAAGGTGATTTTCAAGCAAAACCCTTTCTTCTTTACAGATTACTTACCTCATAAAATATCTTTGAATTCTAGACTTGAAAACCTAATTGTGAAAGTGTGTAATTAACTTTGGAGGCTAAATTTATTATGATTTTGGTGAAGAATGAATGCTTTGGATAATCCTTATGGCATATGTTTCTTTACTTTTCTTCATGAGTAGATAACAAAATTAGTCTAGGGATTGTGTTGATATAGAGTGTAATTTGTGTGTGGGTATTGTTGTGTTAGCATGATTTTTAGTTGTTGAGTAAGGATTTCACTATTGCTGGAGCTTATGAGTTGGAATTTGATGGGTGTAAGACATAAATTTCCAAATGGGTTTGATGGATGAAAACCCCAAACTATAAAAACCCTTTGTCATCTTTTAATAAGGGACGAAGGTGAACATGAGATAACCCATGACATCCTTGAAAGAGGGTTATAGCCGACAAGTCAATGGTGAACAATTAAGCCTATGGTTTGATCCTTCTTTCAATTATAGAAATAAGTGTATTAGAAGTAAAAACATGTCAAGAGCATCATTCTAGAAATAGGGATGCTTGATTTTGATTTTGGGTAATTACAAAGTTCACACTTGTTATGTGCTCGAAAGAGCCAAAGAGTGAAATCATTGTGGGTTTATCGAAAGATTTACCAAATTGACCTTCGACCTAGCGTATCCTTTAGTTAACAAATAAAATTCAAGATGAACCAACACTAACCCATATGCATTACCTCTTGGTAAACATAATCCCAAGATTTCCCTTAAATCTTGAATTCTAAGTAAAAGATTCATTCACCAAGTTCTTGTTAAAGTTTGTTGTGAAGAGTTTCAAAATAAATCCCCCTATTTTATTTTACATGTCATTTTTATTAGCATTCTGGGTAATATTGTAATAATTTGAGAATCCATAAGAATTCAACTCTATAATTCACTCATTTAGATTATACCCCAATTCAAATTGGGTTACTTTATAACGACCGCCTCACCCCTTGATTTTTGGAGTGAGTTAAGGACTATCAATATAGCACCGTCGCCGGGTAGTGAAATAGAGATTTCACTTGTGCTGTTTCATTCTTACTTGGGAATTCTTGTAGTGGAGTAATTTACTTTATTTGTTATTTTTTAATGTTTTGTAGGTGATCAAAGTGTAAACGGAGAAATGACCGATAATGCAAGTAATATGGGCCCTCTCAATGCCCCTCTTTATGTTGAAGGCCACTTTAATGAGGCTAGGAAAACAAGTGCAATTCGCATTCTACCAACTAATGGGAATGGAGTGTTTAATGTGATTTGTTTTATGTTTCACATGTTGCAAATGAAAGGGTTGTATGGGGGTCAAGCATATGAGGACCCAAATATCCATTTGAAGAACTTTGTGGAAGTTTGTATATCATTTAACATAGCACTTATTACATAAGATTCCATCCGACTTTGACTTTTCCCATTTTGACTAACAGGTGCGGCAGTTTTAAGTCTTCTCTCACTTGCACCCGGCTCAATTACATCATGGGAAGAGCTTACTATGGTGTTTCTTTATAGATACTTCCCACTATAAAAAAATACTTCAAAAATGGGATGAGATTGTGAAGTTCCATCAAATTAGATTCCATCATCATGTTGCCTTTCGATTGATAGGAGAACTATCACAACAAAATTGGGGTTGGCATACCAAAGACACTTAAGCTTCCAAAACCCCTCTACCACATCTGTAGCAACTAACGAACAAATAAAATGAGGGGAAAAAAAGGAGAAGAACATGGAAAAAATAATTACCTAACATGAGCTCATGATGAAGTATGTTATAGCTGCACCAATGAAAGTGGTAAATGTCGTATCATTGAAATCTTATGTAAACGATGATGAGGAAAAAAATTTGGATAAAGAAATCCCATACTTGGCAAACTACTTGGGGGGTTCCCGCCCCACCTATCAAATGCAAGGTGGGAACCAAGGTTGGATGATCATGAGCGGGATCGAGATTGGAGATATCGTGAATGTGACTATGAAATTTATGTCCCCCTTCATGATTGGGCAAAATCCAAGGAATCTAGTGACATTGACTCCGTAAAGGTCATGATTAAGGGTATGTTAGCAAGGATCTTGAATCGAGTAGAAGGCACCACAAGATGGTTCGTTAGTTTTAGGGTGATTTCTCCTACCTCTCTAAAATGGTGGTGTCTTACTCTACCTCTATCAAGCAATTATAGATCCATGTGGGGAAAATATCCACACAATTAAATGCTAGACCTAGAGATAGAATTTTGAGTGACACAACTGCTAACCTAAAGCACGATGTCCAAGTCCTAGTAATTGTCACAAGGAGTGGAAAAGCACTTAAGGAACCATTTAGAGGAGATATGTGTGAGAATATGCCCAAGGCAACAGTAAAGAAAGGGACGCCTCAAAGAAGAGCGAAAATAATGAGAAATTAGTCAATGAAAGTAATGAGGAGGCGGTTGAAGTGGAAAGTCCACAAGTTGAATCAAGATCAACCATCCAAGTTCCTCTCCCTTTTCCTCAACGTTTGCATAAAAAAGAGGAAAATGGCTAATTGAGGAAGTTCATGGCCAAACTTAGCAACTTATTAATAAACATCCCATTACTTGAAGCTATCCAAGAGATCCCAGGATAAGCTAAGTGGATGAAAAAGTTGAAGTCCAACAAGAAACTTGTTGAAGACGATACTATTGATATCACTCTTTCAAAATTTGCAAATCAAAGAAGAAAACAGAAGATTTATAAGTAGAATCTATGGTGGATGTTAAAAATGAGAGGATGAATGAAGAGAATTTTGATGACCCATCTTTAAAATAAAGGAAGGAATACGTCTTACCTCAAAGATAACCAAGGCGTCAGGTGGGAGGCAACCCACTAAGGCCACGAGAGTGGGTCGTATCCTTTATTTGGTTATGTTCTTTTAGGATAGATGTTATCTTTTTCATATGAATAACCGATTCATTTGTGGCACTATGGAATGCATCGGATAAGTTGAACAGGGGAGAAATATAGCTAAATTGAGACAAATGCTGAATAGGGGAAAACAGGGGAGCAAAATTGCTCTCAGTTACAGTGATCGTGGTCCCCTAACATGATAATGATCATCCGAGAGTCTACGATCGCAGTCCCTTGACAGCGGTCACAACCACTTCTGCCATTTAACCCCTAGTTGCCCTTATTTCTCTCACACTACTTTTTAAGACTGTACTCTCTAGTTTAGGCTAATTTTTTGTCATGTTTCTTAGCTCAAACAACATCCTTGCATTCTATTGTATCAAATCTCTGATAAGTGACATGATTCCATTCTTTTACATGTGATTATAGGCCATATAATGCCTGAATTAAAAGGGCCTAAAATTTTGATTTTTATGCTTTCCAGGTTATACTTCATCTTGGTATGATGTTTGCTATCTGATTAAGGTATGCATACAATTGGGGGAAATCATGAGTATCCCAATTATATGTGAAATAGGTAAACTAATGAGATATGAAAAACAAGTATTTGATAAAATGCTCTAATCAACTTTAAATACTTATATTTTCTGCCTAAAGGGAATTCAAACACTTGATAGCATTGTTACAATGATCTTCATACTCTTCCACATTGTAGAACATACTAGTAGCCTAAATTTTAAAGAAATCTGTACATGCAAAGCTAATATAGAACCAGCCTCAGGTAGCACTATCATGGTCCTGACTCGCGATTGCGGTAACTGAGGACAGCTTCCAGCCATGCTAAAAATCCTGCATTTCCAATTTTTAGTCTAGAAACCCAAGTACCTAGTCCAATTATTTCTAAAGATCAATCTAGCATATTTTGCATTATTAAAATGTCATCGAAAGATATAATGTGTACTAAGTTCTTTCAGGACAACCTCATGGATAAGTATGACCATATATGATTCATGGAACCCGAGTGTCACTCTCTTTACTACAGGGATCTTCAAAGGGTAAAGTTGCTCCCTAAGAGAGGAATTTTCTTGGATAATGTGATGGAGAAATTACTAGCACTTCATGGAAAACTTGAAACCATGGGGTAGCGGTGCTTCACCCTGTATCCATGTATTGCAAATGAGAAATGGGTGTGTGAATTCTATGCAAACATCGATGAAGTCTCTTTTTTGAGACCCACTCAATGAGACTGTCAAGATTCGGGGAAAGGCGGTGAATATTGGGACTGAACAAATCAGTGATGATTATCGGCTCAAGTAAGCAGATATTAGTGAAATAAAAGAGAAGGGGTGTAAATCGGGAAATTGGTTGGAGCAACAGCTATGACCTAGAAGGGGAGTCTCGTAGATTAAAACTAAAAGCAATATTCCCATAAATGACTTCACTTCTAAGTATCGGATATGGTTGCAAATCATTTGTAGATGAGTTTCTCCTGGCACCAATATGGCAAAACTCTCAGAATTACATGCTAGGATGGTTGCACGCATTCTAGATGGCATCTCTCTAGATGTTGGTCAACTCATGGTTAATCAAATAGATCATTTCAAGAACCAAAATGGTATGCATCTCTTCTTCCCTTTTTAATTACCAAGCATTGCAGAAAGGCAAGGGTGGAAGAGTATTCTAGTGATACATGGTTACACCTCAATCCATCATTTAACCCTTCAGGATTAGAGTTTAGGACTTACCTAACAAAAGCAAGAAAAGGTAGATCGACTTGGAAAATCTAGCATGCAGTGACCCTGATTCTCATAGGCCAAACCACCATGGGACCCCTTAAGGAGGTAGAAGTAAATATTGCTACCATCAAATAAATTCTTTCTAGCTCTCCCCAAGGACTGAGAGAGACTTTGACTGCTCTTCATTCTTATATTTCATGTACAGATTATAAGAAGTACAAGGAGAACCAAAAAAAGCAAGAATCTACCATTGATAAGTTTGAACATGCCTATTCTTATTTGGTGGAGTCACATCAATACCTTGAAATTCCACAGGAGAAAAAGGTTACAAGGGAGTAAAAGAGGGACAAATTCTTTATCAGGATATAGAAAGGCATGAAGGGCCTATTGAAGGTTCTAGGGCCCTGATATAGACTTCCTTCTTCTTGGGAGAATAGAAACAATGAGGCCCCAGCCGAGTGGTCTAATTTTGAGGACGAGAGTGGTAATACAGAGTCCAACAGTGATATAAGCCCTTGATTCGGTTTCGGGAAGCACACTTATCACTTTTACACTTGATTATTTCTATAGTGAGGACATTGTTATCTTCACAGTTAGAGGTTTCTCCATAGTCTTATTCATTTAATTCAAGCCTGTATTATTTATATTTCTGCATACTTTTTTACTTTTTTGGATAATTCTTATCTTTATTCTTATTGGGGTATATAATAATCTGTCACTTTGATGGTGACCACATTTTCTTAGATTAACTAGTTTGTTCTAGGTTTGTCATCTTATTTTTGTTCCACTATAATTGAGTTTCTTACCATAAATTCAAGAAAATTTTGAGTACCTGCAGAATTCATAATCTAAGTATGCATTGTTATCTATTGGTGAATTCTAAGTAACCATATAGTGAGTCACCCGTGCTAAGATTTTCAATATAAGATGATAACTTGGGTGGTTTCCATGATTAGAAAATTATGTGTGGTGCGAATACAAAAGAAAACAACCCCGCTATCCAAAATTTTTAGAAAATTTGAAGGCATGGATGTGCGCAACTTTGTGACAAAATTTTCCCTCTTTCTATAACTTTGAAAGTTAACTTTGGAAAAATAGTGAATACTTCATTTTTATCTCGAGCTGCTATAACAATTGAACCCACTGACAATGTTTTCATACTATGTGTGTGAGGTTAACTGTGATCGTCTTATTTTTACTTATACCATCATGAACTTGACTGATTAGTCTTTCAAGGCTAAATTTTGATACTGCTTATTTGGTAAAACGTAAAATGTCATGGGACATCTTGTGATTTTGTAAGCCCAGTCTTGCCTAAAAAGCCTACCCATGAATAATTATCCTTAATACCCACTTAGAGCATTTGGACCTTTCTTTAGGAAACGCATTACAACCCGTGACCCTTTCTTTTTATTTCTCTTATGATGCAAACCGTCCTTGAGCTTGAAAATGTAACTTGAGGCTAAAAGTCTAAGTTGGGGTGGTAAAGGTTGATGTAAGAATGTATAATTCCATAAAGTTGTTAATGAAATGCCTCATGATCTTGAACCACAAAAATAAATAAATAGGAAATAAATGAGTCCATCAAAAGAATGAAGTGCACGTAAGTTGCAAGAAAAAGAAATCAAAGAAAAGTTGTTCACAAAGAATGCTATTTGTAGGCATAGGAAAATATTGAAATTAAAGGAGAGTGACCCTTAGCAAAAAAATAAAAAATAAAAAAATAAAAAATATAAAGTAGAGGATTGAAAATGTGTAATGTGAATGTTCAAGGAGGGGTGTAGCCATGTTATTCCCAAATGATATCCTACCCCAAATCCTAAACCTATATTACAATACAAAAAAACTTTTGTGATTCCCAATCAGGTGTGGTCATTGCAGTGTTAATTGAAAATATGGGCAAGCTTATAGCATGGTACTTATCAATAAGGAGAATTTCTTGAGAGAGTGAGTGTTTGACCTTAAAATTCCTTGTTATATGCTTTGTGACTAGGTGTATGAATTTTTCCTTTCATATGAGGAGACACATGAACTAGTTGGGGTGGGTGATTATTTCATCTGCCACACAATGAGAGAATCAGAAGTACTACATCATTGTAGTCAATATGTGAGTCATTTTTAGAGAGTAGTTGTTACATAGTTTCTCCCCAAAGTCTATGTCATTATTTTATAGTTTATTTTGTGACAAGAGGAGTTGTTAATAGCCTATTTACCCATACGTGAAAAGCTTTTTGTAGTAACCATCAAGTTTAAGTCATCATAATCATTGAGCGATAGATAGAGTGCATATATATGAAATTGTCTCATAATAAAGGGTAGTATTGCTTGAGGAAAAGCAACGTCTTAAGTTGGAGGGAGATGATGAATGGTGATTTTACCACTCATTCTCACTCAACATTTTTGTACATTACCTTGTTTTGAATAAATGAATGAGACTTATTCATAATTAAATTAACTAATATCTACTCTTTGTAGGCATAGAGTTGAGGAGATCAAAAGATGTGGATTGGAGAGGAAAATGATAAAAAGGAAGCAAAGAAGAGTGCAGTTGAAGACCTAGAATTCATCAGCCTCCGTTACAGCGACTGTGGTCCTCAAACCACACTCGCAGTCAATTAAGATATACATAGCAATGCGGTCACGGCACAGAAATATGGTTGTGTGGCTACAATTATTTGACTATAATTGCGTGATCGTAGTCACGTCGTTGCATTTGTAGTGTGTCGTATGCAATCACAGATCAGTGGGAATATGCCCAGGGGTAGATCAATAAAAGCACATAGATGCATCTCTAGCCATATTTAAGCAAAAAGAACTTCATTTTAATGGATTACTTACCTTATAATATATCATTGAATTCTAGACTTGAAACCCTAATTTGGAAAGTGTGTCATTAACTTTGGAGGCTAAATTTCTTAGGATCTTTGTGAAGAATGAATTCTTTTGATAATCGTTATGGTATATCTTTCCATACTTGCTTCATGAGTAGCTAAAGAATTTAGTTTTGGGATTATATTGAAATAGAGTGTAATTTGAGTATGGGTATTGTTCTGTTTAAATGATTGGTATTTGTTGAGTAAGGATTTCACCATTGCTTTAGCTTATGAATTGGAATTTGATGGGTGAAAGCCCCAAATTTCCTAATGGGTTTGATGGGTGAAAACCCCAACTCTAGTAACCTTTATTATCCTCATAAGAAGAATGAAAGTGAATATGAGGTAACCAATAACGTCATTAAAAGTGGGTTATAGAGGGACAAGGTAATAGTGGACAATTAAGCCTATGGTTTTCTCTCTTTTGCAATCTTAGAAATAAGTGTATTAGTAGTTCAAAACATGTCAAGAGCATCATCTTCAAATTAGGAGTGCTTGATTATGCTTTTTGGTGATTACAAATTTCACACTTTGTAGGTGCTCGAATGAGCCAACAGGTTTAACCATTGTGATGTTATCAAAAGATTGACCAAAATTACCTTCGACCTCGCCTATCCTTTTATAATACCCATACTTTACCTAGGTTGAAATTTTTCCCCAAGAATGTTTGAAGCTTTCTTTTAAAGATTAATCCACTTTTATAGATATGGTATTTTCAAGATTTTCACTATATTTCATATTATAAAATCCATAACATTTCCATCGATACAAAATTCTACCAAATCCAACACCCGGGCGAAGTGTTACAGCCTATTTAGTGAGTAGTGTATCACCTGAGCTATCAGCGCGTTGCGGAGCCAGCTTAAATGACAATTGTCAATTTTTAGTGTTGCTCCACGATAGTAGCATATCACTCTAAAATTCCAGGTCTAAAACAAGGTGACAACGCGATAGCTCCGCGTCACTCCACCATGCAGATTCCCTATTGTCCAGTTCCAATGACTTGGCGCAATAGTGGCACATCGCGCTATGGACGAAAATTGATTAATTTTATTAGAAATTAAATATGTGTCCTATATTTAATAGGGTCAATTTCCCACCTTATATAAGCCTTATAACACGAGATTTTGCTATAACTCAGCAACTATCACTCAATTACTCTAAAAAATTCTAAAGAAACAAGCCCCAGGGTTTTCATAGAAGGTTCAATACGAAGGGAATTCACCGTCAAATTTAAAGAATCTCTCTATCAATCTTCACAGAATCACAAGATAAGGTATGTGTAGTGTTCATTTATGGACTCCTTTCGTCCATGAAGTGAAAGAGTCACTTTTCTAAATTCAAGTTATGGATTTTCTTTATGAATTTCATGATTGGATTGCTCTTGTTCATGTTGATAATGAATAATTGCATTATAATCCATGTTTGGTAATAAATAGCATAAGTAATAGATTAGTAATGATGTAAATTCATGTCAACCTAGGATTAAAACCCTTGGGTGATGAAATTAGAGATGAATCATGATGTTTGATTATTGTATGATGTTGTCTACACATTCTATGCCTATTATATGTATGATTAAATGCCTAGATAAAGTAATAATGCCCAACTAGTATGATATCATAAAATACCCATGTATGTACAAGCTTATGTATATCACATGTTTGATGAAGTACTTCAATATATGAATTATGAATTGTGTTGTTGGTCATATGTTCAAGAAAGCCATGCTATCTCAGTTTCTTCTCATCGAGTCCTGGGGGTACTTGTACCCGAACATTTAGCTGTATGCCTAGAGCCATGTCATGTTTTTCACGATCTTCACAGTTAAGCTATAATCCATAGAATTCAGTCAGTCATATGACTTAGGAAATCTCAGAAATCTTGGTAATCTTAGTAGTTCAGTAATCTCAGCACTCAGTATCTCAGTAACCTCAGCATTCTAAGTCAATCTCAGTAACTTCAGTATTCTCAGTCAGTCCTTAGAACTCAGTACATTCCGTTAGTCAACAAAACTCAGTAAATTCAGTTTAACTTCGCTAAACAATACCACTAGTATCAGTTTAGTGTCTTTCAGATATGAGTAGGATTCAGCACCAAGCGAGCCTAAGGATGGGGACTCATCCGCTAGATAGGACTGAGATCCCTAGAAGTAATCCTCAAGTTCCAGAACTACGTAGCCAGTGTAGGTTGAGATGCACCCTATGCGTTTAGGGACATATATATATGTCTCATTTAGGTTACTTACCAAGAGGGGTTGACAGAAGAGCTCCTTGTCAGAGAGAGTATACTCGTAATAGGTCTTTACCCGATGGGATGGTATTGACACCCTTCCAGCTGGGGTTACAGGTTGGACTATACCAGTTTAATTTTATAGTATGTCGATTAGATAATTACCTCCCATAGTTTTAGTCTTAGTCTCAGTCTTAGTCACAGTAACAGAACTCAGATAGTTCAATCAGATTCAGGACTGTCAGATATAGTCAGTCATGTTATCAGTTATATCAGTTCTTAGAACTCATGTTACTATTATTTAGCTTTAGGACTGTCAGAAATAGCGAACCAAACCAGTTCTTCATAATCGAACTGTCATAAATAGTTATTCATGTAGCAGTAACACAGTATAAGTCCCTCAGTATTCAATAATACCGTATTAGTCTTTCTCACTTATCAATGACTTAGATGTTAATATTAGTAGACTCAGTCATCAGAACTCAGTACTCAGACCTATCACGATCTCAGTTACAGTTATGTAGTCATACATGTATTCTTATATTCGTGTTAGTTAGTTAGTTAGTATTGTTCATGCATATAAACCTATTGTATTCAACCTACCTTACTTGCATACCAGTACATTCATAGTACTAATGTATTTGCGCTATAGTGTCTTGTACTATAGGTTTAGAACTACGAGCTCCAAAGCATCTGTAGCATCACAATTCAGTAGTTAGAGTCAGCTATGAGTCATCATCCTTCAAGGACCTGACGATTACATCACCATTTCTATTTTTAGTTTATTTCAATAGTCGGAGTTAGTTGGGGACATGTCCCATCAACTATTTATTCAGACAGTTTAGAGGCTTCCAGACTATAGCATGCCAGATAGTTACTTTAGATTTGTTTTGGTATTTGTTGTACCATTTTTAGACTTTTTTTAACAGATATTTATTCAGTTTTGAACCTTATGGCCTTAAAATTTTATTTATCCTACATAATTTTAGTATATAATACAGTGCTTAGGTACAGATTATAGTCATGGGTTAACTCATGGTCATTCGGGGTCATGAGCATTGTGTAGCATTTTGGTTTAGAAAATTAGGGCTTTAAACCTTTAGTTTACAACTAAATTTGATGTTGAACCAATATCAACTTATATGCATTACCTCTAGGTGGACATAATCCAAATATTTTCCTCAAATCTTGAGCAATTGTGGTTCAGCGAGAATATGCTCGGGGAAAGATCTGTAAAAGCACATTGACGCATCCCAAGCCATATTTAAGAAAAAACCCTTTCTTCTTTAGGGATTACTTGCCTTATAATATATTTTTGAATTCTAGACTTTAAACCCTAATTTGTAAAGTGTTTCATTAACTATGGAGGCTAAATTTCTTAGGATTTTTGTGAAGAATGAATGCATTGGATAATCCTTATGGAGTATCTCTCCTTACTGTATTTAGGAGTAGCTAAAGAATTTAGTCTTGGCATTATGTTGAACTAAAGTGTAATTTGAGTATAGTTATTTTTGTGTTTAAATAATTGTTAGTTGTTGAGTAAGGATTCCACCATTGCTTGAGATTATGAGTTAGAATTTGATCGGTCAAAGCCCTAAATTTCCAAATAGGTTTGATGGATAAAAACCCTCTAACTCTAGAAACAATCATCCTAAGAAGGGGGATTAAAGTGAACCTAAGGTAACCCATAACATCATTGAAAGAGTGTTATAGAGGGACAAGGCAATGGTGGACAATTAAGCCTATGGTTTTCTCTCTCTTGAGATCTTAGAAATAAGTGTATTAGGATTACAAAAAATGTCAATAACATCATTCTATAAATATGGATGCTTGATTAATGTTTTGGGTGATTACAAATTTAACACTTGTTAGGTGCTCAAAAGAGCCAACGGGTGAAATCATTATGATTTTATCAAAAGATTGACCAAAATGACCTTGGACTTAGCCTATCCTTTATTTTATAGCAAAATTTGACTATGAACCAACATCAGCCCACATTCATTACCTCTAGGTAGACATAATCCAAAGAATTCCCTTAAATTTTGAATTGTACGTAAAAGTTTCATTCAACAAGTGCTAGTTAAAGTTTGTTGTGAAGAGTTTCAAATCAAATCCCCTATTTTATTTTAATTTCATTTTTATTAGCATTTTGGGTATTTTTGTAGTAATTTGAACATCTATTATATTTGAAGTCTACAATCCACTCCTTGAGATTTGCCCCTAATTCAAATTGGGTTACTTAACAATGGCTGCCTCACCCTTTAATTTTGTGAGTAAGTTGAGCATTATCAGTACCTTGTAGTACAAAGGGATATTGTGCATTCCCAACATAGATAGATTGTCAGATGGGATCTTGGATGACACACATGAGTTGTGATATTCTATTCATCTAGATTTTACAAATGTGTATGATGATCTAAAGAAAATCTATTGGTGGAACAATATGAAAAGCCTTATGGCTAGTTTTGTGGCTAAGTGTCTTGTGTGTCAGCAAGTGAAAGGTAAGCACGTGAGTTCTAGAGGATTGTATAAAAAATTGAGTTTACTGTGTGGAAGTGGGAAGTAATCAATATGGATTTCATTACAAGCCTTCTACAGTCGAAAGCATATTTTGATTCAATTTGGGTCATTGTCGATAGGATGACTATGTCTTCACACTTTTTCCATAGAGGACAAACTTCTCGGTGGAGGTTTATGCAAGTTATTTATTGAGAAAATCGTTAAGTTGCTTGGGGTACCTATTTCTATCATGTCAGATTGTTGTACTCAATTCTCATCACACTTTTAATGGTCATTTCAGAAATGTTTAGGCACTAAAGCAAGTATTAGTACAACTTTCCACCCACAGTTGGATGGGCAAACAAAAAGGAAAATTCAAATGTTAGAGGATATGGTTCGAGTTTACATAATTGACCATGGTGGTAGTTGGATTAAATATTTTTTCCTCTTATATAGTTTACGTATAATAATAGCTACCACTCTAGCATTGGGATGGCTCCGTTTGAGACCTTGTATGATAGGAGGTGTAGGTGTCCCCTTAGGTAGTTTGAGGTTGGTGAGGCACAGATATTTGGTCTCGATTTGGTTCACCAAGTCATGAAGAAGGTGAAGGTGATTTGGGATAGGCTCAAAGTCACCCAAATTCACTAGAAGTCGTATGTAGTTATGAATGGTAGAAAGTTATAGTTTGAGGTTGGGTATAGGGTATTATTAAAGGTATCTTGTATAAAGGGAGTGATGCGGTATGGAAACAAGGGGAATCTTAGTCCCCGGTAGTTTGGACTGTACTGAGTCTAGAAGAGGGTTGATAATGTTGTATATGAATAGGAGTTGCCCCGTATTATGATCTTAGGTCACCCGATGTTCCACATATCTTTGTTGAGGAAGTGTGTGGGTGATCTGTTGCAAGTTGTGCCAATAAAGAATATTAGTTTTTCAGATACCTTATGTTATGAAGAAGTCCCCGTTAAAATATTACATTGGCAAGTTTCCCGGTTGTGAACCAAGGATGTAGCTTTTGTAAAGGTTTTATGGAGGAACCGCAAGGTCAACGAGGCTACTTGTGAAGATGAAAAAGATATGAAGTCCAAGTATCTATTCCAATTTCCCATTTTGAAAAATCATGCTTAAGGTATGTTTTATTGTTAGTATCTTAGTTTTCTGTCATTGCTAAAAAAGAGTTGCAAATTCCTTGGTAATCCATTTTCTATCTTCAAGGTAATAGTAGTGATGTTTGGGGTTTATGCGTGCTAGTTATTGCCTTTTCCCATTATTCAAGAACGCATGATCTAAATGGGGGAGAATATAAACACCCTAGATGTTGCCACTTGGGAATCTCTTGATTTTGAGCTCATTTCTAGGATTACGACTACATCATACAAGTCGTATGGTGTCTTGACATGTTAGGTAACTCTAGTTGAAAGGTGTCCAGTGGATGGTGGTTGGGTTTTCTTTCTTGGTAATGACCTGGTGATACGAGTCGTTAAGTATGGTGATGAGTCATTAGGATGAGTATTAACTAATTCAGTAACTTAGTTGATTAACTTTGCTCTGGGTACTAGTTGATCACTAGGAGCAATAAGGATAGGTTAAGAGTAATGAGGTAAAGTCATAGGTTTTCTAGTGTCTAATTTCTTTTGATTTAATCTTTTATATGATAGACCATAGGAGTCATATAGTCAGGTTATGAGTAGGAGCATGGAGTTGTAAGGTGGATAGTATATGGGTGTCCAACTTACTATCTATTATACGACTCAAGGATACGAGTCATATAATATGGTGATGAGTCAATGGCTCGACTAGTAACGAGAGATGGGGTTTTTTCAACTTTTGAGTTGTGGGTCTTATGGACATTTTCCATTTTAAGTACCTTTGATATAATTACTTAAAACTTTCCTTGGGACTTCAATAAAACCTCCTTCTCAATAAAACACACCCAAATTCTCTCTAAAACTCTCTGTTCAAGTTGAGGCAAAGGGTTCAAGGAAAGTGGTCTTCTAGGGTCCTAAGGGTGTATTCTTTTCCGAATCTCCTGGTATCTCAGGTATGTTACTCCTTCCTCACTGTAATTTTACTTAAAGAACATGTTTTAATGTATGGCTTTTATGGTAATGCCATGATTTTAGAATAAAGGTTGGGGTTCTTTGAATGCTGAATATTGAATGATCTTTTCCTATCGTTTAATTATGCTTTTCCATATTTTAATTTAAGTTTTAAAAATCTGGGTGCATGGGTATGGTGGTAGAACTTGATAATGGCATCTTTCTTTAAACGTGTGACTTTTGATGTCATTATAACTCCAAAATCCTTAGTTTTACTTATTTCTTGAAACTAATGCATGGCTTAAATTGCCAAATGGTTAAGGACTGTTTGGAAAATCTTGTGGGCTACACGGGAATCCCCCAAGTGATTATATAATGAAAACCTTAAGGGGGGAAATCCCCTAAGTTATTTGAACAATGGAGTCTACGAGGTACATGGGAATCCCCCAAGTCTTAAATAACATCATGGATTTTAAGCTATAGTTGGTATGATGATACCACTTTATAATAACTTAATAATTCAATCCTGGAATTGGTGGTTTGGTTATGTGTAAAATGTTTTAATTGGGAAATAACGGGGGTAGTGATAGCTATCCATGAAGGAGTGAGTCTGACGGACGGATATTGGAAATTTATGTTTCCCGACATGAGCGTTGGTCTTAGTTACCTTATCCTTGTAGTGTATGTGGGAATCCCCAAATTCTACAGATGTATATATGTATCATAGAGGGTGATGAGTAATTGGGAATACCTATCCTTCTATGGTATCTATGATTCGTGTGGCTACACGCACTGAGGTCCGTTCAGGGTGTAACACTGGACCCATATATCCCGTGGGTGGACTTATGACTGTAAAGCTAAATAACCCATGTTACGGAATTAAATGCATGCTAAACCTTGATCCTTGTCCCAGCACAGTATATACGTATATATGTGATTGCATATGGTTATTTGCCTTGATTCTGAAATAATGGTATTATTTAATCTTTATCATTGTGTTTCATGCTAGAGTTCACTCTGCTAAACATCTTCCGATGATGTATCCCTAGGCAATGTAGGAACCAAAAATACTTTCGCTCCCCCTACTCAGTGACTTGGTGACTCGGGGACATCTTTTAAGTCAGACAAAACTGGTGAGCTTCCATACTCCGAAAAACCCCATTTCATGCTATTGACTGCCTTATATTATTTTTATTTCTTTGATTCTTTTTTTGCTATGGTCGGGGGCATGTCCTGACTGGATATTCTTTGAATCTTGTTAGAGTCTTTGTTGGACTACTATAGCCATAGACGATGTCAGTAATAGTGTTATTATTGATATTAGTATTCGCATTGGGATTTGTATTGGTTGGTTAATCGGTTATGCATTTCGATTTTGATTTTAGCCTTATTATCATTTCCCTAATATAATATTATCTTATCTTGTTATATGTTTAAAATTCACCTAACATAGGGTGTAGGTTTGTTAATGGTTTAGGTATTGAGGGTGGTCTCCAGTCCTAGTTGGACTTGAGATACCTGGCATGACTAGGCCTTGGTTCGGGTTGTGCCATTTACTCTTAACTGTCAGCTTGTTCAATTACCGATAATCAATAAACATACACATAGACCTATCCTTCTTCTTCACAAACAACACAGGTGTACCCTACGTTTATACACTAGGTTGAATAAATTCCTTGTCCAACAACGCCTGCAATAGATCCTTTAATACGTTTAAAGTAGCTTGGGCCATCCTATAAAAAGGAATAGAAATGGGCTTGGCTCACAACTCAACATAAATAGCAAAATCTATATCGCAATCCGACGGCATACTAGGAAAATCCATTGCGAACACATCCATAAACTCACAGACCACATGAATAGAATCTAAAGAAGGTGGTGAAATAACACTAGGATCACGAATCTGAGTAAAATAATATAAACATCCCCTCTCAACCAATCTACGATCCTGAACATAAGATAAAATACTCTTAGGAGTTGAATGAACGATACCCTTCCAAGCTATCCTTAGTACACCCTGTGAAACTAAAGTCACAGTCTTAGCAAAACAATCTAGGACATCATGATAAGAGGCAACCAATCTATACCCAATCTAAAATAAAAAATAAATAATATCTAACATAAGCAACTCTACCCACATCTTATGATCAGAAAAAGTAACAATAAAGGATTGATACAGTCGATTCACAATGAAAGAATCTCCTACTAGGGTAGATTTATGAATAGGTATGGCAAGAGTCTCACTAATTAAATAAAAGCCTAAACTAAAATATGCAGAAACATAATGAAAAGTTGACTAGAGATCAAATAACAAAGATGTAGATCGAAAACAAATTGGGTTGATTCCAGTGTTTATAGGATTTGAAGCCTCATCCTCTAGATTGGCTAATATATCATAGAAATTTCCAAAACCACCATCTTGATGAGTATCCCCACGACTACCACCATAGGATTCATTACCTCTGCCCTTTGTACGACTGGTGGAACACATACCTCTCACAGTTAATAAAGGAGTATCTCTAATCATACAATGGACATAGTCCTTGGCCAAATGGCAAATATCATACCATACCAAGATACAAGAGATTGTACCATTAGTCACTGATGGCTACCCTAAACTGCTAGACTAGAAAATCTATTTCCATAAACTTTACAAGGCTTCTATCACAAGTATAGCATAATACCCATGAGAACCTCAAAAATCTCTTCTTTGAGAAGCCTATCATTTGAACTCACCAAAGCATCGCACCTTCTTAGTGCCTCCCTAAGATGCATGAAAAATATCCGCAATCATCTTAGCATGATCCAAAATACTATATAAGTGTACTCCAAAGAAAACCATCTGAGATGTATCCAACTAAAGAGAAACATCCAATCCTTCACAAACATATAAATCATCTCAGACTCGATGGAAATACTAGCATAAGAATATCTAGACAAGGCATGGAAGCATGCCTCATAATCTGTAATAGTTATGGATCCTTTCTCTAGGCTATCAAAGTCATATCTAACCCAATCCCTCGGACAATAAGGATAAATATCTATAAAAAATGCATCAACAAACTGATCCCACATCATCTACAGAGAATCAAGATATCTACAACCAACAAGTGACCTCTACAAATATCTATTTGCATCTCTCAACTAATAATTAGTATAATAAACCGTATGCTACTCAAGTGAACCCAAATTATGTTACTTCTTTATATAATTAATCAAGAAATCATAGGCACAATCGTCTACCACACCACTGAATCTAGGAGGACCCAAATGAGTAAATCTTTTAAACCTTTTCTGGTATTTAGAAGAGATAACTGTACTCAAAGTAAGAGGAGGCATAATGAATCTTGTGGGATGAGATCCCATCTGCAGAGGTAACATTGAAACACCTAAGCTTTGGAACCTTAGCAAAATTCCTTTATTTAAGGATTTTGGACTTGGTACGACTCTGGGTAATAGTTGTACCTATTTCATATGCTTTAGTGACCCCCCTCCCATAAAATTTATAGTGTGGTAGGGATTACGCTATGTCTAGGATATGACTTAGCCCCTCATGGTCGTATGTTATGGTAAGAGTTATACCAATACAAGTCATATATTTCTTGGAACTTGGCCTAGTTTACTATGTTATGGTTATAGTTTTTGGGTATGTTTTAGGGTACCACTCATACCCATGGGAATGAGAAAAGGGTGTGTGGTCATACCTTGATCAATGTAGAGTTTTGTAGTGAGGCATAGGGTACAAGTGATGGTACCAATTATACTATGGTGTATGATTTACTTAGTAAATCGTACCTACTTAGGAAGTCACTTTTCCTCTTTTAAACCAAGGGCCTTAAGTTCTTTTCCCTACCCCCAAAACCTTAAAACCCTCATTATATAACATATTTTTGCATTTATTCTTTATATTTTGCAAAATAAAAACACATAAAAATCCTCTTTCACACTTCTCGCTCAAGATTGAAGCTATGGCTTTAATGGTTTACCTTATATAGGCTTGAAGACCAACAATCCTTTCTTAACTCTTCTTGTTTAAGGCATATGACTCATTCTCTTATTTTTAACTAGAAAACCATATTTTTTAAACATGGATAAAGACTTATAAATAATGATGTTAAAATCAAATAATAAGGGTTTTGTCATCAAATAATGAGTAATGCTAGTTCTCTCTTACTAGGTTGACTTGTGGTTATAGTCCCTTGTATAAATATGCCAGCCTGGGGTTAGAGTCCCTTATGTAATACATATAAGGTTAGAGTCCCTTTCCTAATGAAAACACATGAGGTTAGAGTCCCACGCATAATAAAAGGGCATGAGGTTAGAGTCTGTTACCTAACAAAGATATGTGTGGTTAAACTCCTTTGTTAGATAATAATGTATGTGGGTAAAGTCTCTTGTCTAATTAAAATGTATGTATGTTTAAAGTCCCTTGAGTAATAAGAAACATTTGAATCTTTAAGTGTAGAAGGATGAAGTCCTCCAACTTTATGACTTATATTGGAATGCATGAAGAATGCTTATTAAGTCTTGTTTCCTTTGGCATGATATGGACATTTTAAATATATATATATATATATATTTATATATATCTACATGTATTCTCATGAATATTAATTTTTTTGAACATAGTGATTTGACTCAATTTTGAATAATGACTTTTTTTATCCTTATTCTTGAGTTACATACTAGAGCTCCAATTGCTAAACGTCTTCGAATACAATTTCCTATGCTACATAGGGGCTAAATCTTATCCTTCTTTTCCTGCATAGTGATAGGTTTTCATGTGTTTCGTGTGTTGACATTGATATGGTGATCTTTTATTTTTCAAAAAACATATATTTTAGAGTCTCTTATCTTTGGTCGTAGATATATTTAGATTTGGTTTGGATATTATCGAGTGTTTATCCTAACATATATATAGACAATGTATTTGTGTAGTGGCATAGTGGATTACAATGGACTTAGGTTTGTTGGTTAGTAGGTTGATGTAAAGGAAATCTTTAGACATTGACTAAGCTATGATTACTAGTTTTGGTACTGCTATTGTGATTTATAGTTATTGTTCTTCCAATACTTATGGATTGATGTGATTCTTAAGTTGGGTCGATGGGCCAATTTTTGATTCATGTCGGGCTTAAGATGCCCATACAACAAAGCCAAATTTTAGGTCGTCTGAGACTGGTCTCATAGCATAGGTTCATGGTTAGTAGGGTGTCCATACAGTTGTGTTAATTAGAGTGTATTTTATGGGTGTGAAGCACACCACAATTATAAAATAAGGGCTATAAGACATTTAGGAATGTTTTTATTTCTTATGTTTCAATCTTGAGATAAAGAGTCTAATATCTTGGATTCCTATAATTTCTTTTTGATTATCTTTCAGATCAAACCTCTAACGAGATCTGATACTTAGGCTAACCCTTCTGTCCTTACTAAGGGCCCTATGGATGGATCTCATCCAACTTTCAGTGTCCATACCTGAGCTAAGTCTGTTATATTTGACTATTCTCATGGGGTTCCACCTTTCCCTACTAAACCTAATTATGTAAGATACACTCCTAGCTAATGCCAAGTTTCCTCGCTCTATAAATCTCTTAACTCAATTGGTATCCTTCTAATAAGAGAGTGGTGTTTCATATAATATTTCTTCTGAGGCCACAAGAGTTGGCAAATTTATGAGGTTGAACCCTTCTGTGTTCATGGGTATAAAGGTTGAGGAGGATCCTCAAAGTTTCATTGATGCAATATAGAATATTTTCAAAATCATGCATGGTTCAAAGGCTGAGTATATTTATTTTGCATCCTAGAAATTGAAAGATACAGCGTACCAATGGTAAAAAGGGTTAGAATTTTTTGGAGGTGTAGATACTAGTTCTGTCGCATGGGAGGATTTTATTAGATCCCTTCTTTCCTCAAGAGTTCAGGGTAGCAAAGGTGGAAGTGTTTATGAACTTAATTCAAGGAAGGATGTATGTTCATTAGTATGCCATAAAAATCCATCAGTTATCTAGGTATGAATCTAAGATGGTTTCTAGCATGAGCGCTAAAATATGTAAGTTTGTTTTGGGATTGTCCGGTGAGTTTGTGCTTGATAGAATTGCTGCTTTGTTGATAATAATGCATCAGAGGTTTCTATTTCATCTTCTTGTTCTATTTCTGGTTCCAACGCTGGCTGGAATCATTTGTATGCACTTAATAGTTGCCAAGACTTTGAGGTATCTCCCGATGTTGTCACAGGTATGTTAAAACTTTTCTTTCGTGATGTGTACTGTTTTCTTGATACAAGGTCTACCTTATCTTATATGACCCCATTTGTGGATATACATCTTAGTTTTGGTCCTGAGAGTCTATCAGATCCCTTTTCTATTTCTACACTGGTAGGAGACTCAGTGGTTATAAAAATTGTCTATAGGGGTTTTTTAGTATCTGACAGTTCTAGAGAAGCTCTTGTAAACTTTATAAAGTTGGACATGGCTGATTTTGATGTCATTCTAGAGATGGATTGGTTCCATTTGAGGTATTGTTCCTTATATTATCGGAAGCATAGGGTCATGTTTGGATTCCCTATTCAACCAGTCATTGTATTGGAAGGGGGTTCTTTAATGCCTAAGGGGAAGTTCGTTTCGTATCTTATCCCAAAAATTTAATCTCAACGGGGTGTTTGTATCATTTGGTCCGAGTTAAAGATTCTAACTCATAAGGTTCTTCAATAAAATCCTTTCCTGTGTTTAATAAGTTTCCTAAGGTTTTTGCCAATGATCTTTCCAGTAATTTTCCGAATAAGGAAATAGATTTTGGGATTGATATTATTTCGTACACTCATTCGATTTCTATCCATCCTAATTGAACGGATTTGATGAAGCTAAAAAATCTTAAGGAGCAACTGAAAGATCTCTTAGATAAAGGTTTCATCAGTCCTAGCGTGTCTCCTTAGGGTGCTCCCACGTTGTTTGTATAAAAGAAGGATGGTTCCCTTTGTATATGCATTGATTATCATTAATTAAAAAAGGTGACCATGAGGAATAAATATTCTCTTCCTAGGATCGACGACTCGTTTGATCAACTTCAAGGAGCAAAGTGCTTCTCTAAGATTGATCTTAGGTTAGATTATCATCAATTTAATATTAGTAAAGTGGATATCCCTAAGACCACCTTTAGAACCCAGTATGGTCATTATGAGTTTCTAGTCATGTCCTTTGGGTTGACCAATGCGCATTGGCATTTTTTGATTTAATGAATAGGGTATTCCATCTGTTCTTGGACTTAATTTCATTGTCTTCATTGATGATATCTTTTTATATTGTAAGAGTGAGGCGGATCATGTCAATCACTTTCGTATCATATTGAAAACATTAAGGGATCATTATTTGTATACCAAATTCTCTAAGTTCAAGTTTTTGTTGAAAGTTGTGACCTTCCTTGGTCATGTTATCTCTAGTGAAGAAACTATGGTAGATCCTGAAAAAGTTGTGGCAGTTAAGAAGTGCCCTAGACCTGTTACTCCAACTGATATTCAGAGTTTCCTCATTAACTAAGTTAACCTAGAAGGTTGAGTTCTTGTGGTTGAATGCGTGTAAGGGTAGTTTTGAGAAATTTAAAGAAAAATTGACTTCGTCCCTGATTCATACCTTACCCAAGGGTATTGATAATTTTGTATTTTCTTATGATGCTTGTGGTATTGGGCTTTCTTATGTATTGATGCAATAGGGTAGGGTTGTGGCCTATGCTTCTAGGCAATTGAAAGTTCATCAAAAGAACTACCCTACTCATGACTTAGAATTGTTAGCCATGGTTTTTTCTTTTAAAACTTAGCGACATTCTATAAATGGAGTCCATGTTGACATTTTATCCTATCATAAGAGTCCTCAGTATTGTTTACTCGAAATGAGTTGAATACTAGGCAAAAGGGGTAGCTTAAGTTATTGAAAGGCTATGATATGAGTCTTCATTACCATTTAGGTGAAGCTAATGGATTCACCAATGCTCTAAGTAGATTGCCGTTGGAGGTTTATAGCATGCAAATAAGGATAAGCGGGAATTAGTGAATGACATTCACCGTTGTCTAATCATGTAGTTTGTCTCACGGACTCGGATGATGGTGGTTTATTTGTGTATCAAACATCTCAAACATCTCTTGTTATTGAGATAATGGAAAACCAAGTATTGGATCTTGATTTGATGAGGGTTAAGTGTAATATGGGTCAGTAAAAAGTTATTGACTGTGTGATTAGTGGTGAAGGTATGTTGAGGTACCAAGGTAGGCTATGTGTTCCTAACATTGATGGATTGAGGGAAAGGATTGTGGCTGAGGCCCATGAATTTCAATATGCTATTCATCCTAGTTCTACGAAGATGTATCATGATCTTATAGTGTTTTATTGGAGGAATAATATGAACGAGATATGGCTAGTTATGTCGCTAAAAATATGGTATGTCAACAAGTGAAAGTTGAGCATGTGAGGCCCCGAGGCTTGTACAAAGGATTGTATTGCCCGAATGGAAATGGGAGCTGATTAATATAGATGTCATTACCGGTTTTCCTCGGAATCAGAATTAGTGTGATTCTATTTTTGTCAGTATGGATAAAATGACCAAGTCCGCTCACTTCTTAATTGTGGGGACTAATTATTTGGTGGATTATTATGCAATGTTGTATCTTGCAGAGATTGTAAAGTTTCATGGTTCTCTGGTTTCTATTACTTTGGATTGTTTTACTACATTTTCATCTCACTTTTGGAAGTCATTTGGAAAAGGTTTGGGGACTAAGGTGTGCCTTAGTACTGCTTTTCACCAGGAAATAGATGGAAAAGTGGAGAGGACAATCCAAACATTGGAAGATATGTTGCATTCTTATATGATTAATTAGGGTGGTAGTTCGTATGAATATTTATCTTTGATTGAATTTCCTAATAATAATAGCTACCATTCGAGTATTGGAATGAAGATTTTTAAGGCATCATATGGTAGGAGATATCATTCTCTTATTATGTGGTATGAAGGTTGTCAGGGCAAGTTGCTTGGGCCAGATTTAGTTCACCAAGTTGTTGAAAAGGTGAATGTGATTCATGATAGGCTTAAAATTGCTCAAAGTCACCAAAAGTAAAATGCGGATGTGAGGCGTGGGGATTTGGAGTTTAAAGTTGGCTGTTGGGCATTCTTTAAGGTGTCTCCCATGAAAGAATTCATCAAATTTGGTAAGAAGGAGAAGCTTAGTCTCCAGTATATTGGTCCCTATTTGATTTTGAAAAGTGTTGGCAATGTTTCCTATGATTTGGAGTTTCCTTCTATTTTTAACACCGTTCACCCGGTTTTCCATGTCTCCATGTTGGGTAAATGTATGGCTGATCCTTCCTTGGTAGTCCTTCTGATGATGTTGGTGCGTCGAACTCTCAGTCCTATGAGAAGGTACCAATGAGGATCTTAGATCATCAAGTTTTCCGGTTGCAAACAAAAGAAGTGGGTTCATTAAAGGTTCTATGGAGGAATCAAAAGTTTGAGGAAGCTACTCGGGAGGCGGAGACAAACAAGAAGTCCAAGTATCCACATTTGTTTTTCATTCCAAAAACTGGTTATTGAGGTATGTGTTAATTTTATTATTTTGATTTATGTATTATGTAGACAATGGTTTCAAGTACCTAAACTTTTCATTAGCAAGTGTAGTGATAGACACTTAGTTCAAGTCCCTAAGCTTTGAACTGATCAAGAGTCTTGATAAATGATGAGTTTGACTCCAATAGTAAATTTAATGAATGGTTTATTGAGAAAGGTCATGATATATGTTGTATTCTGGTTATATGCTTTGTTTTCTATCGTGGCTAAAGGTTGGTTTGATGTTTAATAGTGTGTTAACTCGTGTTTATGCTTGTATTACCCTTCATTTGAGGAAGAATGATCCAAGTGGGTGAGAATTGAAACACCTAGGCTTTTTACCCATAGCAAAATTCCATTGTTTGGGGATTCTAGACTAGGAACGACTCAGGGTACTAGTCGTACCCATTGGATACGACTTAGTGATCAACCCTTTCATACACTAAACAATATGGTGGGGGTTACACACTATCAAGGGTACGACTTTGACTTCCCATAGTCATATATTAAGGTACGAGTCATATCAAGCGAAGTTATATAGTCCTTGGCACTTTTCCTAGTTCACACTATTGTGGGTACAATTTGTAGATATTTTTGGTATCACCCGTACCCTTTGGTACGAGTTAATGGTGTGTGGCATACCTTCATAAGTGTAGGGGTCCTTAGTGTGACCTAGGACATGATTTAGGGTACCACTCGTACCCTAGGGTACGATTAACTTAGTTAAGTCATACACACTTGGGAAGTCACTTTTCAGCTTTTAAGCCAAGGGCATTATGTACATTTCCCCACCCCAAAAACCTTAAAATCCTCAGTATGTAACAGATTTTTTCCCTTCATGCTTAATAGTTTGCAATATCAAAACACACAAAAATCCTCTGAAGGACACCTCCCTCGAGAATGAAGATAGGGTTTCAAAGGGTGACCTTTAAGTATCTTGAAGACCAAGAATCCTTCCTTGTATCATCTTCTTTAAGGAATGTGGCTCTTTCCCGAGTTTTAAACTAAAATACCATATGTTTCAAACATGGATAAAGACTTATAAATGATGATTTTCTTGTTTACTAAGGTGGCTTGTTTTTACAGTCCCTTGATTAAATATGCCGGCATGAGGTTAGAGTACCTTATCTAATACGACTTGAGGTCAGACTCCCTTGACTAATGAAAATACATGTGCTTAGAGTCCCATTCCTAATAAAAGGGCATATGGTTAAAGTACCTTTGCCTAACAAAGATGTGTGTGTGGTTAAAGTCCCTTGCTTAATAAAAATGTATGTGGGTAAATTCCCTTGTCCAATGAAAATGTGTCTATGGTTAAAGTCTGTTTCATACTAAGAAACATTTGAATATTTACGTGTGGAAGGACGGAGTCCTCCACTTCATGACTCATGAATGAATGCATCAAGAATGCTTGTTATGTCTTGTTTCCTATGGCAGGATATGAAAATGTTTTATATATATATATATATATATATATAAATGCATGCCCATGAATATGAATGTGATTGAATATGATGATTTGAATAGATTTTGAATGATGACTTTATTTTATCCTTATCCTTGAGTTACGTGCCAGCGCTCCAATCGGTAACCATCTCCGGACGCTATGTCCTAACGTGACATAGGGTCGGAGCTTCTTCTTCTCTTCCTGCACAGTGACAAGTGTTCTGGCAGTTCGTGTGTTGATATTAAAATGGTGAGCTTTGATTTGTCGGAAGGGATACATTTCATAGTCTCTTATCTTTTATCATACATATATTTTGACTTAGTTTGGCTATTTTCGGGGACTTGACCCGACATATATATAAACATTGGATTTATATAGAGGCATTGTAGATGACTACGGACTTGGGTATGTTTGTTAGTGGCTTGATGGAAATGAAATTTTTAGACATTTACTCGAGTCTCGGTCTCTAGGTGAAGGCTTCACTTCTGTACTCAGAATTAGTGAAACACAACTCAAAACATGAGGCATAAAAAAAATTTACACAGTAACGAATAGAATAATAGTAGTTTCCTAAAGACATCATATAACCTTGACAATAAGCCTATCTTCCAAAATAATACACAAAGAGTAAAATACAATAATAACCCCAAGGGAAGGCTTCTAGAATGAAGCCAAACCCTACAGTATCACAAATTCTTAAAGAGTTAAACCAAAATACCACACATTCCTAAAACATGGTGTCAACAATTTAAGAGCTACTAATACAATTCGAGAATACAATACAAGGGCAACCAAAAGAGGATACAACTCTGTCTTTGAAATACAATAAAGACATAGTCTAACAAATATAAGCTAATAGTGAACTTCGGACGACTGAAGTCAACCACTACCTTAAAATCTCCAATAATCACCTAAATCAACCAAGTTGGGACGCAGTCGAACTAAGACCTACACCAAAATGGTGCAGTAGGTGAGTTTGGTCCACTTATACTCAAAAGGTATCATAGACCGACCCAGTAAAGTAGATAATAAAACATACAAAGTACACACAAAGGGCACGTCACCTGCAATTAGAAAATGTCCCACAGTGGTAACCCATACCGTTTAAACTAATAGTTCTATAATATCCATATATAATACAAAAAAACAGTAGACAAGAACACAAGTATAAAGTTTTACCACATATAATCAAAGGCACATGAATAACAACATATATGAAAGCATAGCGTACCATCTCTGTATACACCTACGGAGCTAGATCTACAAGACATAGGACCTACGGGGTGTTTGTCAACCTATACACATTCCATATATCTTATATCCTACCTAGCACATCCCTCGGGGAGTGTTTTATAAGATTTAATAATATCTCCTCCCTAGCATATCCATCTAGAAAGGTTTTATAATATATCATAATATATTCTCTCCGGCACATACCTCGGGGTGGTTTTTATAAAAAGGTGTTTCCAGAATTTCTTAGTATTTTCACGGTGGTACAATTTATTTTATGAATGAGTATGATTCAAGGATATAATTACCACAAATAGCCACGGTTAATATTTCTACAACCAACCAATATGACAATGATGTTAGTGAAATATCCACCAAATATTTCCAACCATTCATGAATTTCCACATAATCGATATGCAAGTATATTATGAATGCATCACAATACGCATTTAGGACTAAAATATGCAGTTCGTCAACAAAAAACAATTATTCTCATGTATATAGGCTATTAACATCAAATAGGACCCCACATAGTGACACATAGGACATAATATACCAAATCCACCATATAATATCACATATAGTCCTCAAACGGTCACAACACAATAAGATAACCATTGTTTATGCTTTGTTCCTACAACTCTAACACGCATTTTGTATACAAATTCTCAACCGAACCTTGTCTAAAAGAGTTATTCCATAACCTACCTCAAATTGTTGTTGTGTTTTATTTTTTTGAATCTCTATATCTCTCTTGAGTTAGAATCAAATACACTCTAGTTCCTAATGTTTGCAACTGTCTAGACACAATTTCTTAGGTCATGATGGTGCACACTATAACCCACTAGTAGGCAAACAAAACCCATAGTCTAGAATACCTAGTAACGGACTACCAAATATATAAAGAAAAAATATTAAAAACTAAATGAAATAAAGAAGCAATTACATAATATAATCCCAAAACATGGTGGAATCAGTATAAGAGCTCCTAATAATAGTAAATTACAAAGTGGAGTACAAATGAATACACTGATACAACTTATCTTCGAATACAACATAGAGACTAATCTAATACATAAGAAAGAGATAAGTAATACTTCAAACATTAGGATCTCACTCCATGTCTCAGAACCATGGCTTCTCCACCGACACACATATCAATAATAATGACCCATACAATGATTTGGAAGTTGGAAAATGTAGTATAGTATCGAATAAATGGTACTTAGTAGGCCACTGTCAATTGAAATCAAAAGATAAAGCAGATACACATAACATATAAAAAGAATGGAAACTACACCCATTTTGAAACAATCAAAAAATAGTCAATTAAATAATTAGGATAACCTATCTTATTCATATCCAATAGCCTAACATAATAAGGAAAAGAAGTATCCAGGATGAACTATTCTACTCTAGCCATACTTAGAAATCATAAAACCATATCGTATATCCCTAACAAATATATAAATAAAGGACAAATGAACGTTATATATATCTATATATATCAATATATAAGGCCAAGGAATGAATATATAATATGAACAATTTAAGGAAGGGATATACAGTAATACCATAGCAACATATATATCTATATGTACATATATATATGGATACAAGGTCAACTCGAAGCACCACTTAAAACATCATATCTTTATTTTAAGGAATCATTATAATCCTACCAGGATTTGTTACTCTCAAACTCAAGGTTTTTTATCCGTATGTTTAACATAAAATAAAAATGTATAATAATGAAATCATAAGATAGAAGACACCAACAATATACCTCAAATCTAGATACCGAATCAATGATAAATCTATCATGATATCTACATAACAAATTATTAACAATTTCAATAACAACAATATCAATAAAAATTTGAGTAATCGTCTATTTTTGACAACCAAATAACTATCCGAGCCTATGCAAACACCTATCGCCCCAGGCACAGAATGTTCAATTAGTATACAACACAAGACATAATAATTAATTATATCTATCCAACTACCTCATACCGACTAATAGGCATAGGTGCATACTGGTGATAGGCGATACACAAAGAATAATAAATGTAAGATATACATTAATATGATAATGTAATCATGATAACTATCTCTACATTAATAAACGTCCAGCCTTGTTGGGTTTATATAGCATCATCACAATATCCTCCCGCCTTATCAGGTATCATCATATCATGATAACACCCTCCGACCTTGCCAGGTATCATCATATCATCATAATATCCTCCGTCCTTGTCAAGTATCATAATAACATTATAATATCTTTCATCCTTTTTCAGGTATCATCATATCCAAGTTAATATAAATAAAATAGAAAGTGATCCCCTTAAGGGATAAAGTAAAGTTCGAGACCCACAAGGGCTAAAGTAAATGACAAGCCCCATAAGGGCTGAAGTAAGTTGACATAAAAGAAGCAAGGAGGAGTATATGTGCATAATTCATCTTTCATCATCAATATCACATATACAATCAGTGCATGGAATCAAGTCATGGGTAAGAGTGTAAGTTCATAAATCTATTACCCAGAGTGATCCCCGGAACTAAATCATTACAAAATCATAAAAAGTGTCAGAATCTTTCACAACTGGAATAATTAGTAGTATGAAATCATAGACTAGAACTTATCTATGTCATTTTCCAAGAATATCATTATTTACCTCTTTTACCTATAAGTTATTTATTAAAGATTGGCATTTATCATTATGAAGAAATCAATTGTTAATGTTGAAAATGGTATTTAAACCCTTATTTATGGCAACTATAATAAAGTTATAAGCTACTTAGAATCGTATCAACAATTGATGCAATGATTATGAATGTATCAAATTTTTGTATACCATCACCATTATTCAAACTTTGGATTCATAAGAATTGTGCCGCATCTTCCCCTGTCTGATACCAGATAGCTATGTATATAAACATATATATGTTTATAAACTACAACCATATCCTTCACAATGATAATTAGATCTTAGATATCCAACCAATATCATAACATGGCCTTTGGCCCAGTAATGTATTTGAAAAAATGATAACATCTTAATCACGATCGTAGGCCCACATATGTATCTAGAAATTATATCGATAATTATATTAGAAATTCATTTAGTATTTACCCATCATAGCCTAAATATAAGGCATAATATAAGCAAGGCATCTCAGATCTAGTAGATTAACATATAACTAGGCCATAAATCAAACTAGGATGCACATCACGCCTTTAAGGTATCTCTTATCTATAGTTCATGTATCATGACTATAAGGACTATTATATCTATATAGGCCAATTATCATATATAAGAGGAATTACATCTCTAAAGGCCCACTACCACATCTAAGAGGAAATAAGATCTCTAAAGGACCAATATCACATCTAAGAGAAAATAGCATCTTTAAAGGACCAATATCACATCTATAAAGAATATCATGTCCAAAAGTCATTAATCATAATCTGAGGAAAGTTATCACAATTTAACAATTCACAAAGTAAACACATTCTAGAGCTCAATAGTCTCTAGTCTCAACTATGTCTAGCATCCATAACTGAGTCCACGAGGTCTAACACAATTCATGGCCTAAGTAGGTTGAACCAACCCACTTCTAATCCTCAATTTCCATATTTAGGCTATTTATCCCCAAAACTAGTATAAGTTATCTTGTTAAACCATTAGATTTCATGTAAGCCATAATAAATCATATTATAGAATCTTCGTCTAAAAACATGGGCATTTCATTCAATTCTATCTAAATCACGGTTTCATGATCCCTCGACTATCCCAACTAAAATTAAGCATACTAACCATGGTTGCAACACCTAAATCATATGCCAAAACTATCATCATAACATTTCCATACCAAGAACTAGTTCAATAAATGGAAAAGGCAATGGGATTCTAAAATGTAATAAGTATTTCACCTTAGGGGTCCAAAAACCCTCATCTAATCTCAAAACTTCCATAACCAAGACTAAGTCATTCTACTCATAATAAATCTTAACATTCACATTAACACGCAATATAAGTTGATCACCATGTCGCGATCACCATGTTCCTTGCCATGATCGCCATGGCAATAGTACCAGTAAAGTCAAAACTTTTTTACCCTCGAAACTCATTTAGAATTTGATTTTTACTAATGAACATTGCAACCAAACTAAATTCAAGGTTCCAAATGCATTAGTGAATTCATAATTCAATCAAATTTTATTTAGACATATTGGGGGACCCACACCCGTATTTTTAAATTTTCTCACTTATTGACTAATAGGTCAAAATGAGATTGAGTGCATTGAGACCTAAAACAAATGTCTACATACCCTAAAATTAGTATTTTTGATCTTGTGGCTCAGTCGGAATTTGAATTTGAGATCATTTTACTTATGTTTTTTCTCGGTGGCCATTTGGAACCAGTGAAGACTTCTAGATAGGGAATTGGTTCTACAATCTAAATGAACTGCCCGGTAATAGAAATATTAGTCCCAACAAATCATAAATTACTTGGGACAACTATGGAGATACCCAAAAAGCAATAATAAGCCGAAATATATAGAATAACCAAAAGGGTCATTATAATAGTCACTACTAAAAGGACTTTCATCCCTAAAAGTCAATAAATAGAAAGAATAGCAAAAGCTTAAAGGGATGAGGAATATGGCCTGCATATTTTGAGCATGACTTCCCAAATAATATCAATGAAGAGGGAAAACTTCAAAGGGATTTTGCCACAGGTATCCCTTTTTCAACCAGTACTCTCACCTCACTTCTGAATAGCCAAAACTTAACTTTACCCTTAACTAGCCTTCAATTGAACCAAAAAGACAGAATCATGCAAATATGAACCATAACATATTAACACTATCTCTATACTCGCTTAAATCTATAAAAGCTTATCAAATCAAAACACAAATCAAGACATGAGTCATACCACTGACTCCAAATCAAAAATATAACCTTAATTTCTTACAATACACCTCTTACCCTCAACAAAAAGGAGGAAAATCACCTGAGTCTCATTCGTGCAATCTCCTTATAAATAACTTATAGAACTAAAGTTGATACACTGAAAGTCTATATGGCGAACATAAGAAAAAGCCTATAAGGCATTCTTTTGGCACACAAATAGAGATAATTAAGAAATTTAGTCTATGTCAATACAACAAATAGTCCAAATGGCAACAAATACTAGAATCCAAATAGTTAAGGCATAACTACTCATCGTTTAATGATCCACTCTATGATGTCCTATCAATCGAGAATGAAACAATACTAAATCTAACTCAAGCATGCTACTACCACTAAATTTATCATCCAAAATACTCAAAATCGACTGAAGATATAAAGGCAAAGTTATTAGAACCAATACCTGGTTCATGGGTTATCATCTGAACACTTATCTATAATAATGCATCTGAAATTGAGATGATCGAACAGGCAACCACGGTGTAGGCTCAACCAGCCAATAAATGAAATCCAAATAGAGGAAAATATAAAATTAAATCCATACACAAGGGCTAAAATGCTGAGCCAAAGTCTCCACAACAAGGCTGAATTACTCTGTCTAATCTACCCAAACCAAAGTAGGAGAAGGGTAGGAACTTCTACTCAAATTCTATCATACTTTCAATTCACCATTTTTCGACGTCAAGTCAAAACTGAGCCAATAAGCCTATATCATTAAAAAAAATTCAAATTGACTTTGGTATCAAACTCTGACATATCAAAACTAAATTATATCAAGAAAAAATTTAGACTTAGCTGAAGAACAAAAACACCACACGGATAAACCATCGACTGAAAACACAACAGCCAACCCTATATTAGCAAAATGACAAGAAATATAGCCATGGAATGGAACTCATGGAGAAAGGTAAATCACCAAGTGAAAATGTAAATAAACCTTTCCCTATCCACTAGAGCGACTGAACTATCAAAACATAATTAAAAACTCACCAAGGCTTTAGCCACACCAGTAAAGGGAAAAAAATCTAGTAATTTTGAGAAATACAACGTAAGCTAGAATTTACAAATCCAATGCTCCATCTCAGTAAAGAATATCTATCGGCATATATTATAAAGGAGAAATAATCCATCAAGCCTTTATTAGGCCAAAAAATTCTGAAATGAGGATTTCTTAATTGCACCAAAGAAGGATAATTATCACTCGATCTATCCATGAATCATACCACTAAACAAGAAAAATACCAATATCAAAACAAATATAAATGTGAAGACAAAAACCCAAAAATTAATTTCACAATCCAAACCAGGGCCTAGCCACGGTAGGTATCACAAGTCCACTAGGGACTCGAGATTACCCCCTTGCACATAATTAAACAACAAAATATCACCCATGTAAGATCAATTTAAAACATATAATAACATAAGTCTCATGAATAGAAAATAAGTCTATGAACGATACCTAAAATCTTGCAAAAATATAAGACCAACATAATTAAAGTCCACAGAAATATGACAAAACGTTCTAATATAAGAACCAAAAAATAGTCTTAGTCGAGACATATCCCTGACTCTAGCAAATGACAATGACAATGAAAATAATGATGAATCTCTCAACTCTAGTATATGATAAGAATTGATAAATTACCTAAGTTTTCCAAAGTATAGAAGCTCACCACTTTAAAATATTGATAAACCGAGCAAACAGACCAAAATCTACACATGAAAAGTATAAGTATCTTTGGTGCTACATCGCGTAGGGATACAACAATCGAATAGAGTTAATGGGGTGAACAGTAGCATGAAACTCAAGGATAAGGATTATATAATTTCATGATCAATAATTTCAAATCAGTAAACTCCAGTGCAGATAGTCAATATATATGCATATATATAAAACATTATGTGATAGGAAAAAGGTCTTAACACGCTCTTTACAACTTTAGCCTAGTGTAACACCCCGTATTTTTAGGTTGGACTTTGAACTATCATTCCAATGTCTGTAAACTATGATCACAAGATTTATATTAAAATACATGTGACATGATAGTTATCCTAGTGCGTAATGTGCTTAGTAGGTGAAAATGTTTGATAGAAATTACTTAGATAAAAGTTGAGCTAAGAGTCTTTGATTTGGATAAATTTTGGTGTTTGATTCTGTAAGGGTCAAATTTTAACGTGAATAACTTTTGAAATATGTGTACTTTATTTGCACAATACCAACCAAATTATATATCATTGACTATCTTTCCAACTATACAAATTTTGCCATAATTTGATACCCGAGAAAAAAGTTATGATCAATTTTATGAAAAGTACTAAGTCTCTATAATAGAGTTGCATCGCGAGGGCGGTTTTATGGTGTAATACCCCGTACTTCTACCTATATTAAAATTATCTATGAAATGTTGAAGACTTATTTTAAAGATTATTCAAGTTTTATAAATCTGGTATTTTCAAGATTTTCACTATTTATCATGTGGGAAATTGAATAAGGTTTAAATCGATACAAAATTAGCCCAAATCTGACACTCGGGGGAAGAGTTAGAGCCTTTTTAGTAAGTTAGTGTACCACCTGAGCCATCAACGCGTTGCGGAGTACGCCAAAATGACAATCATCAAAATCTAGTGAGTCTCTGCGATTATGGTGCGTCACACCAAGTCTCAAATTCAAAATTGTTCTTTTTCTAGTATGTCAGCACGATGTCTCCACATTGCGCCAAACTTCTAGGTCATAAAGAAAGTGGCAACATAATAGCCTCACGTCGCACCACTATGCAGATTCCCAATTGTCCAGTTCCAATGACATGGTATGATAGTAGCGCATCGCTCCAAGGATGAAATTCAATAAATTTTCACAAAAATTAAATTATGCGTCCAAGGGTTAAAAGGTTCAATTTCCTACCCCTATTTAAACCCAATAACACGTGATTCAACCATTTTTCATCCAAAACTATAGTGTTTCTCTAAACTCTATCTCAAGAACAAGCTAGGGTTTTCAATTGGGGATTCAAATTCAGGACAAAAATTGAAGATTCTCTCCATTAATCTTCGTAGAATCAAGAACTAAGGTATGCACAACGTTCATTCATGGATTCCTGTCATCCATGAAGCCCAAGAATCAAGTTTTAAATCTTGTATTGTGAATATTTTATTGTTGGTTGATTATGTTCATGTGATTATGGTTGTATGATCCCTAAGTTAAAATCTTTATGTGTTGTTTATAAACCTATGCTAGTATGTGGTCTGAAATATGTGAAATTGAGTTGAAATACGGACTTTTGTTGTATTAATTTGATGGTCATGCCTATGCCCTTAGTCATGCATCCTAGGTTTTTGATAAAATGCCTAAAAGAATAGAAATTATGCATTATAGCTTAATTGTGATCCAAGTGATAAGTGTATGCTTTATTCTATGACTAAGAGTGACTTCCATGATATTGTGTGACTTATGAATGTTTGAGAGAATGTCCATGAGATTAGGTTGATGAAAGTATGACATGTTTATATGCAATTCCATTCATGTACAAGACTATGATAACCATGTAATTCATGAAATCCCCAAATTAATGTATTACGAATTGTTGATATTAGTCATATATTCAAGAAGTGTCATGTCCTATCATTTTCATGCTATCGAGTCCTGGGTATTGTCATACCCCACTACAGATATTGTATTATATTCAATATTAGTTCAGTTTTGAACCTTATGGCCTTACAACTTATATTTTGCATATTTGTAATGTATTTTTCAGTGCTCAGTTATAGATATCAGTCATGGGTTAGGTTATGGTCCTTTGAGGTCATGAGCACCGTGTAGCATTCCGGGTGCCAGATTTGGGGCATTACAAACTTGGTATAATAGCCTAAGGTTCAACAGTGTCCTAGGAATTTTGAAAATCCGTATCTAGTATAGTCTTATACATGGGTGTGTTGTGCACCACACTTATCTGTAGGAGGCTATATGATGCTTTAGAAACTGTTTCCCTTCTTTTATGTTTCAGATCATGCTATAGAAAGGTTCTCTAAGAAATTCATGTAGGTTCTTATTACGCTTCACTCATGTCAACTCCACCTTAATTTTAAGGTAACAAAAATAGTGTAGCTCAAGGTCCTAAGGGTAGGGCTTTCTTAGACTGTCCCCATAGATAGTTATGGGATTGCCTACATGCTCAAAATTATCCCATCAGTTCTGTTATGTTCAAAAGTTGTGTAGATCTCATTCATGATCATGATAACTAATTTACAAACCTAAAATTAGATATGCTATCATATCCCTTCTCAGAATTCTATGATAGTATATGACCTAGAGTTAGAGGAATGAACCCAGAAGTTTAGCAGTATTAGATTTGGGATAACACTATCCAAATTGAGCTAATAATTTATTCATGGGGATAGTTGTACCAAGGTAGAACAGTAGGCTTGAAAAATGCAAGCAAGAATTTAAGATTATTGATCTAAAATGAAGTATGAAAGTATTTATATGAATTAAGAGATGCAATACTAGTAGTATATGAAGAAACAGAAGCAGATGATATGTTTCGTAAGGCAAGCATATGTCGAACAGAGTGTAAGTGATGATAATTGCAGTTCAGTTCAGATTTAGTAAAGTATACAAAGACTTATGATGATGGCTTAAATCTAAGGGAGAGATGATAGATCAAGTGACCAATTCAGGTACTTTGATTCCAGTAGTAGTGCTAGTACATATAGAAAAGCAGTAAGGGAAAATGATTCCCGACCCACCTTATCTTAATGTAAAGTATGGTACTTCAATCAACATGATGCCTATGCGTGCTTCACATCTTAGTTCCATGAACACAACTTATATTCACACATTTTTCATAGAATCATGTACGATTCTAGTTCCCAGCATAAGGAATTCAATTCTATTTCCCTAAGTAATATAAATCATGTCCCACGAATGCAGAAAACTCCAAACTCAGGTCATGCAGCTCATGACTCATGTACACATATCATGCTTTACAGTATACTCAGCTTCCATGGTTCATGGTATGCCTCTACTGACCAGTTAAATTCAGACTATGTTATGCATATCCTCATTTTAGACCTTTTATTGAGTCTATTATATTTATATTGTATTCTTCAGGATTTAGTCAAGTGTCAAGTTCAGTTAGTTTCCATTAATGCTTTAGGTCCACGTGATTTAACCTTTAGTGAGCTCTCTTTGTGAAAATAGTGTAGTTATGGGCAGTTGCTTAAAGGGGAAAGAGTAAATATTGCATGTTAAGACAAGATTGTTGCATGTTTGTTTTACATGAGGGTGTAATAAAGATAGGATTGAATATCATGTTAGTGTGCAAGTAAATGGCTAGCTAGAGATTGTATTTACAAGTTGGGAAAGTACAGAGTGTGAGCGTCCATTCAGATCTTTGACTTATGTCATCCCCCATTGTGTAACTATCAAAATTCAGTTGACATCTCAGTTATAGTTTTAGTATTTAGTACCCAGTAATCAGTGTTCGGTCTTAGAATTCAGTACCTCTGGACTAGTCTAAACCTTAGTTATTAGAAACTACTATTCAGTCCTTACAATAGTCTTAGTTAAAGTTATAGTATTTATTACCGCCTTATCTATAATCTCAGTCCCAGTCCTAGTTTACTAAACAGGTCGGTAACTCAGTTCAATTTTAGTTTTACTAGACCATAGCATAAAATTATTATCTACTCAATTGTCAGCCTTCCAGTACCTCAGTTTACAAGACTGTTCTAGAAGTATGTTGTACTCTAGGTGTTGCATTCTCAAATAAAAACCCTCAGTTCATGCTTAGTATCTCATGTCAACAAGTCAGTCCTTATCTTCTAAGAATAATGCTCTGTAGTTTCAGTCCAATTATTTAAGACAAAGAATAGTTCAGTCTTACACGACCAATATTTAGCTATCAGTTGTCCATCTAATCAGATAAGTTAGTGTATTTATGCACTCGTGTTCAGTACCCATGTGAACCCTTTTATTAGTCTCAGTTGCAGTTCATAATGTTTGGTCACTTTATCTTAAATGATGTTTCAAAGGCTTTTTCACCTAATATAAGAGCCCCAGCCATATAGTAATTTCCCATTCAGATGTCCTACTCAGACCAAGCCAGGATTCGCTTTCTCTTTACAATCATTAGAACTCTATAGAAAGAGTGTCATAGAAATTCTCCAATCAAGTATAATTTTTAAGTATGAGTTAGCATGAAAATCTAGTACTTTAGTTTAGTAGTCAAAATAGACAGTTCAGATGGTGTGGTTTCCCGATCTTTCTACCTAATTGTACTATTCGAAATCTCATGAATATGATCATTCTAAGATGGACCAACTAGCCAGTTGTGTGTTCAAATTTGTTCATGTATCATGCCTTTGTTTCATATCCCAGATATTTAGTCACGATTCAGTCCGTTGATGTCCTGTGCATCGTCCTAGTTTTCCTCAGTATCGCAGTCAAGTCAGTATTCTTCTAGGGACCTAGTATCCCAAGGGGAAGATACACTATAATTCCCCACAACTTTCATGACATAAATATACCACTCTCTTCTCATAAAAATCCAGTTTGGAGTAGTGGGTACCCATAGGTTGACCCTCTAGCTCCAATCTCGGTTGTGTGCCACGTATTCAAGGTATTTAGTACAGATCAAGATATTCAGCTCATGTATCATGTTCTAGACCCTGTTACGTTCTCATGTTTCCATTCATGCATATTTAGTAATTAAGCTTAGACTCAACCCAAGGTAATATCTTTTCTTAAGCTTATCTAGTTTCATGTTTAAGTTTCAGTTACAAATGTGGTATTTAGTTCCATGTTCAATTTTTATTTCAAACTTGGTATTCTTAACCTTACATATTCAGTCTCATGTTCATGAGTCAGTTTAATATGTATTGACCCTTTAGGTCATTAGCAGTGTTCTTTCTTACTTTTGTCGATAGAGCTCCTCCATAGCCGTCCAAAGTCATTAGTGACTTGCTGGAATCGATAGTTCAGTTACCTGATGGTTCATTTGGGTTTTAGAATCACTTTTCTAATTTAAAGTCTTTGTCAATTCTGAATGGCTGTCGAGTGTAAATTTTAGTAAAATAATTTTGGATGCAAATTTCAACTGTACCAGCTTATATATGTTATCAATTTTAGGACAGATAAACCCTTGGTTAGGATCCTATAGCAGCCGAGCTCATTTCGATCCATTAGTTGAAAAGGTCAAAAATTAAAATGTATGGGTATGGGACCCATAAGTGATCCAAATGAACTTGGATGGAAAATTTGAGCTTAACAATATGTTCGAAATGTTAAATTTAGTCGGGTTGCATTGTTATTTTGAGAAAAACAGAGTTCGAATAAGGCTGGGAGGTAAATGGAGTAAGCAATGGGTGCCGTATGAATGTACAAAGTAATATTGATGAATTATACTCAAGGTTGAGGTAATTCAAACTCATAAATTTTTGTTTTTATTTTAGGTCGTACTATGCTAAATGTATTGATTCAACTTGTGAGGCCTTGAGTAATATTGATATACCTTTACATCTGATATTATGAGAATGTCCGGTTCGAGTCTGGAAGAATATATGATATTATGAGAACACCCAGTTCAAGTCCAGAGGAATATGTAATATTATGAAATGCCTGGTTTGAGTCCGTAGGAATATGTGATATTATGATGATGCTGGGTCCGATTTCGGAGGAATATATGATATTATGAGAATGCCCCGTTTGAGACCGGAGGAATATGTGATATTATGAAATGCACAGTTCGAGTCCTGAGGAATATGTGATATTGTTATGATTCCCGATTTGAGTCCGGAAGAGGTAAAAATATTATGATACCGTGTTGGGAAAGTTTAATTATATGCATTGATATTTGTAAGGTTAGGACGTGTAGGCCAACCACCTAGGTGTCTGTGTAGTTGTGTCTTGGTATATTAATGGATTGATCTTTTGGTGTACTCACCGGTGGTATGGGACGCCATGATGGGTTCTTTATTGTGTTGTTTTACCTGTGCTTCCCGGAGGTATAGGACTTCGTGGTAAGTTCTTGTGCCTTATATTCTAATAATGATTTGTTTTGATTATTACAAATACATGGTTATTATTGTATATATGTGGCTTTGCGCTTCAGAAATGATTGTACATTTTCATAGCGATTATGGTAATGGTTGACATGATATGCTATGTTGTTACTATAGTAGATCAATTATTTTATATAGTAATATCGAAGAAGATTCTGGTTTGATCCTATAACTTTACTATAAGTTATTGTCGTACATTATCTCATCATTATATTATAACTTAGCTCAGTAGGACAATGATGCCTACTGAGTACTCGTGTTTTGGTACTCATACTACACTTTTGTACCTTTTTGGTGAAGACTTAGGTCCTAGTTGCTGCCGTTGAGCTAGTTCGTACGAATAGACTCTTCGGAGATAAGGTGAGCTCTTAGAGATTGAGTTGCCCTCTTTTCCCTCTATCATTGTTTGTCTTTTGCTTTCGAGACAAATGTCTGATATTATTTATGATATTTTAGATTATGAGATTGTAAATACCTCTTGTAAAGTTTAGAAGCTCTTGTATTAATACTAGCAGGTCAAGGGATTTGTGTTGGCATATCTATTGTCCTTATTTGTATGAATATTGTTATATATTGTGTTCATATATAGAGTCCATGTTCGATGTTCTTACCGAGGTAACCCATTGCTATTGCTCCGAGTTAAGGTACCGACTTACCTACCGATGGTATGTGGTATGTGCTATCATAACTCCAAATAGGGTCGTAAAAAATTTGTATCAGAACTTAGGTTTCTCCAATATTATTAATACACGAGCAAGTGTCTAATAGAGGCCTATGGATCAGAATGTTAACGTCCGTTTACTATCTTCGGGAGGTTGTGGGATATTCTTAGGATTCTTTCATTTTTTTCATTCATATTATGCTAAGAGTTTGAGTTGATTTGTAGCATATTTTCCTGACTTTACTCTTTCACAGTTTTCGAAGAGACGTGTTGTCCTTATGCGAGGTGCTAGTCCCAAGATTAGGCCTGAGAATCCTACTTCTATTTGTAGATGACCTAGAGTTTGAGGGTAGCCTTATGATGTGTCTCCAGCTAAGGGCCATGATAGCTCACCTTCCCCGAGACCTATCCCTGCACCTAAGCCAAAGATTCCTCCACCACAGGCAGCGGTGGATTAGGGACCAGCCAGGCTACACAAGGTTTTATTCATTATTTATTTCTTAGAGGTTGTCTGGTTCAGATGCTTAGTATGGTAGGTGGTGTACCGCCTGATAGTGCACAAACTATTGGGATCGGGATGCATCTTGCAGCTGCAGCTCCTAGTGTTAAGATTCCTCTTGTGTCGGTAGTCATTCAGCCGGTAGTTGTGCCACTAGTTATGACCCATCCTTCTATGTCTGCCGATGAGCAAGAGATGCTTGATAGATTTTTAAGGTTAACTCCGCTTAGGTGTTCTGGCGCTCCTAGGAGGATGCATTTGAGTTTGTTACTACTTGTGAGGACAGGCTTCATGCTTTAAGACTTATTAAGACTCATGGTGTGGATTACACCATATTTCATTTGGATTTTTCTGCTCTTCATTGGTAGAGGGGTTTCGTAGATTCTAGACCAGTTGGATGTTCTCCCTTTTTATAGACTTAGTTCTCCGATATTTTCTTGGAGAAGTATATTCCATGTACTCTTAGAGATCGATTGAGATATCAGTTCTACAAACTGGAGCAAGGCTCCATGACAGTCGTCGAGTATGAGGCTCATTTTCATGAGTTAGCTAGACATGCGACTTCTATTTTGGACACTGAGTAAGAGAGGGTTTGATGCTTTGTCAGAGGGTTAAGACACTCTATTCAGATAGTTACTAGAGTCTAGTTGTTCCAGGTAGGACTTTTGCTGATATTTCTGATCATGCTAGAGTGATGGAGGAGATGCACAGAGAGAGTCGTGAGGTCCGTGATAAGAGGCCTAGATTCCAAGGTAGATTTGGTGGGAGCCATGGTATTTTCTAATTTACGAGTGGTATATCTTATGCTAGACATCCTCCATGCCCATCTTTTCAGTCTCAGAGTTGACCAGTTCAGGCAGCTCTTCAAACAGCTATTGGGGAATAGTTTATATTTGGTGGGCGCCCTAATAATGGCGGTGATCAGTCTATGAGAGGTTTAAATATGGGACATGCTAGGCATGGTAGATATGCCAGATCTGCAAGATTTGTGAGTTTTGGTTCTTCTTATGAGTCGTGTTTTACTTGTGGTTTTCTTGGTCATTTTTATAGAGAGTACCCTAGTCGTGGGGCGATAGGTGCTTTAGCCTAGGGAGCTACTCCTATTAGGGCAATTCCTACTTCAGGTAGAGGTGGTTTTCGAGGTTCTAGAGGTTGCTATAAGGGTGCTCAAGGTGGTACTCAGGCAGTCAGGATAAAAGGTTAGTCAGGTACCCAGTCAGGTGGCGGGTGTGGTCAGTTATATATAGTACATACTCTACTTGAGGCTCAGACTTCGCATGCTATAGTGATAGTGATTTTGGAATGCCGCAAGTTGGCTCTTGCTTTATTTAATCTCGAATCCACTGATTCTTATATATCTACTTATTATGAACCACCGTTAGATTTGACTAGTGATTTATTATCTGTTCTATTACACGTATCTACTCCCATGGGTGATTCTTTAGTAGTAGATCAGTGGTCAAATTATATGTTATGATATTCAGTGATGTTGATACTTATGCTGATCTTATTATTCTTGATATTCTGGATTTCAATGTGATACAGGGCATGGACTGGTTAGCTCACTATCATGCGGTCATGGATTATTTTGCAAAGATCGTTTCCTTAGCCATGCTCGGCATACCCCAAGTCATGTGTAAGAGAGAGGTTATCCACTACCGATGGGGATTATTTCTTATGTTTGTGCTAGGAGACTTATATCGAGAGGCTACAAGTTTAATCTCGCTTATATATGTGATACCTGTATAGAGAGTTTGAAGGTTGACTCTGTTCCTATTGTGTGTGATTTTCCTAATGCATTTTCTAATGATCTGTCTGGTATTCCCCCTGACCATGAGATTGAGTTTGCTATTGACCTAGAGCCTGGCACTCAACCTATTTTAATGGCACCTGACCATATGGCTCCTGCCGATTTTACAGAGCTAAATTCTCAACTTCAGGATCTTCTTAGTAAAGGTTTTATTAGACTAGGTGTGTCCTTATAGGGAGCTCCTATGTTGTTTGTAAAAAAGAAATATGGTTCCATACGTTTGTGTATTGATTAACGCAACTTAGTAAAGTGACGGTGAAGAACTGTTATCCTCTGCCACATATTGATGATTTGTTTGACCAACTTCAGGGTGCAGTAGTGTTTGCTAAGATTGACTTAAGATCTGGTTATCATCAGTTGAGGATTTGGTCTGAGCATATCCCAAAGACAGCTTTCAGGAACCGTTATGGTCACTATGAGTTCTTAGTGAGGTCTTTAGGGATGACTAATGCCCCTGCCGCATTTATGGACTTTATGAACTGTGCGTTCTGACTCTATCTAGACTCTTTTGTTACTGTGTTCATTGATTATATTCTTGTGTACTTGCGGAGTATTGAGGAGCATGCGCTATACTTGAGGATTGTGCTCCAAGTTTTGCGAGAGCATCTGCTTTTTTCCAAGTTCTCTAAGTGCGAGTTTTGGCTTGAGTCAGTATCTTTTCTTGGACATGTGATGTCCAAGGTGGATATTATGATATACCCGACTAAGATTTCAGCAATTTATCATTGGTCTAGGCCTACGTGTCCGACTGAGGTCCTAAGTTTTATTAATTTGGTGGGATACTATAGGCGCTTTGTTAAGAGCTTTGCTACCATATCAGCTCATATGACTATATTGACTCGGAAGAAAGTTCCTTTTCGATGGTCCAAGGAGTATAAGTTGATCTGTAGGCAGCTCAAGGATTGTCTAACTTCTACCCCTATGTTGGCTCTTTCAGTTGAGAGTGAGGGATTCTCAGTGTTTTATGATGCTTCTGGTGTTGGTCTTTGATGTGTTTTGATGCAGCAAGGTCGTATCATTGCCTATGCTTCTAGACAACTAAAGTTGCATGAGCGCAACTACCCCACTCATGATTTGGAGTGGGCGGTGGTAGTTTTCGCGCTCAAGATTTGGAGGCATTACTTGTAAGATGTGCTTTATGAGATTTTCACCGATCATCATGGTCTTAAGCATCTTATGAATCAGAAGGAGCTTAATGCTCGCCAGCGTAGATGGATGGAGCTGCTAAAGGATTATGATATATCTATCTTGTATCATTTGGGTAAGGCTAATGTGGTAGCAGATGCATTGAGTCACAAGGCAGTGAGTATGGGTAGTTTGGCATGTATTTCAGTTTTTAAGAGGCCATTGGCACGTGACATTTAGTCCTTATCCAATTTGATGGTTCGCCTCGCTATTTTGGATCCAGCGAGAGTTTTGGCTTGTGTACAGGTGAGGTCCTCCCTATTTGAGCAGATTCATGATCGTCAGGTTGAGGATAGCAAGTTGTATTTTATCCATAACCAGGTGAATAATGGTGAGTCTAGGAGGCACACTGTGGATTTTGAGGGTATTCTGAGATTCTAGGGTCATATTTATGTTCCCCAACTTAATGATCTGATCCAGTCTATTCTGCATGAGGCTAATAGTTCTAGATATTCTATTCATCCCGATATGGCTAAGATATTTAAATATTTATGGTAGTTGTATTAGTGGGATGTTATTAAGAGAGATGTGGCAGACTATGTAGCTCGTTGCTTGTGTTGTTAGAAAGCTAAGGCCGAGCATCAGCGTCCCGACGGATTGACTCAGACATTTCCTACTTTCGAGTGAAAATGGGAAAGGATCACCATGGACTTCATTAGTGGTTTACCTCGTACTACCCGTGGTCATGATGGTATCTGGGTTATTGTGGATCGTTTGACTAAGTCGGCACATTTTATTCCTATTCAGATGACCTTCAATTCTGAGAGATTAGCCTACATTTATGTTTGAGAGATAGTTCATTTCCACGGGGTTTCTATGTCTATCATATAAGATCGTGGTTTTGTGTGTACTTTGAAGTTTTGGGGACAATTTTAGGAAGAGTTGGGTACTCGAGTAGATTTGAGTACAACCTTTTATCTGCAGATGGACGATCAGTCCGAGTGGACTATTCAGGTGCTTGAGGAAATACTCTGATCTTTTGTTATGGACTTTGGAGGTCAGTGGGATCAACACTTAGCTTTGACAGAGTTTGCGTACAACAACAGTTATCATTTGAGTATTGAGATATCCCATTATGAGGCATTGTATGGTAGGAGGTGTCGTTCTCTTATAGGGTGGTTTGAGACATGTGAGGTTAGACCCCATAGTATAGATTTGCTTCACGACTCGTTAGATAGAATAAGGGTAATTCAGGAAAGGTTGAGAGAAGCCTAGTGTAAGCAGAAGGCCAATGCTGACCGTAGACTCTGTGCCTTGAGATTCGAAGTGGGTCATCATGCGTTCCTTAGAGTTTCACCTATGAAATGTGTGATGAGGTTTGGAAGGAAGGGTAAGCTTAGCCCTCGCTATATTAGTCCTTTTAAGATTCTTTACGTGGTTGGGAGGATGGCCTATGAGTTGGCTCTACATCCAAACTTTTCCGTTGTCCATCTGGTCTTTCATGTCTCTATGTTGTGAAAGCATATTCTGGATCCTTCTCATGTTCTTAGACGGGACTTGGTCCAGTTGGACGATTAGTTGACCTTTGTGGAGGAGCCCGTGCATATTTTCGCTAGTGATGTGAGGTGACTGGGTATTAGCGATATTCCTATAGTTAAGGTTCAGTGGAGGCACTGCCCCATGAGGGAGGCCACTTTAGAGTTAGAGAGCGAGATGTGAGCCTAGTATCATCACTTGTTTTTGACTTTAGGTACTTGCTTATCTTCATCTTTTGGGGATAAAAGTTCCTTAGTCGTGGATGTTGCTATGAACCTTCAGTTCATTAGCCGTGTTCTGTCTTACTTTTGTCCATAGCAGTCCCAAGTCATTAGTGACTTGCTAGAACCAATAGTTCGATTACCGGATGGTTCATTTGGCTTTTAGAACCACTTTTCCAATTTGAAGTCTTCATATATTACGAATGGCTACCGAGTGAAAAATTTAGTAAAATAATTTCGGATAAAAATTTTGATTGCGCCAGCAGATATATATTATCGATTCTAGGATAGATAGACCCTTGGTATGGATCCCACAGTACCTAAGCTCATTACGATCCATTAGTCGAAAAAGTTAAAAATCAAAATATATGGGTGTAGGACCCATAATGGTCCAAATGACCTTGGATGGAAAATCCAAGCTTACCAATACGTCCGAAATATTGAATTTAGTGGGGTTATATAGTTTGTTTGCTGAAAATAGAGTTCGAATGAGCCCGGGAGGTCTGAAAAAAGTTTTGACCATGCGGGCCTACGTAAAACCATATAAAAGAGGCTTTTTGGCAGATTTTGAACATTCTTCACTTCTATTAATACCGTAGCAGCCCTAGGAGATTGGTAACTCAAAAATCTCTCTTGTGGGTGGATTGGAAGCTTAACAACTTATGGAAGCGATTTTTTAATACAAATCCAAGCTGAGATTCTTCTAATTTGATATTAATTTCATAGTATATTTCCTCAAAACCCTAAATCATTGTGGGTCAATTGTAGCCCTAAAATTAAGTGCTTAACTAAAATATCTTGAGGGTTTTAACTTCGTAAAGATAATTAGGTTATGAGTTGATCTTGGAAACTTCTATCCAAGGGTGAAACCTAATTGGGGTTTTAGTGTCCATTTGAAACCCATCGTATAATGATGCTATTATGGGTATTTTCATTCTTGTTGTAATGCGTGGAGTGTATTGTTGATAGCACTGCTCTTGGAAGGTTAAACCTTCTCAAAAAGGAAAGGAAAAGGTTGTTTTTTCGTGAGTTGCTTGGATTCAAGGTAGGTTATGCTTACCCGTAGCTAGATTGAGCTTAGTTGTAATATAATTATTGATATCTTGTGTGATTGGACGGGGGTTTTAGATTATAAATGGTTGATGAGGATGCTTGGGATTAGTTGATTCTTATAGGTTGTTAAACTTGTAAAAGAATGATCATTGACCATTAGCTTAGAACCTTGGATAGTACTATGTTTCATCTCATGAATAGTATGATAACACTTTAGCTTCTCTAATAGTCGAGAATGATGTTGTTGGCTAATCTTAAGTGTATGTTTCTATGTCTTCAAGGGAGGAAAAGTTCATGTGGTTCGATGTGTCATTACTATCTGTTTTAGTTTACTGGTAGTGTACTGTGACATAGGAGTACAGTTCCTGAATCTTTCATTTTAATGTTGCTGCACCACTAAGGATATTTACTTCTACTAAAAAATTAAATGGCATGTTAAATTGGCTTGTGAATCTTCAAAATGTTGAATCTGCAAGGGTTCTTTATTGCGAAAGAAGAATTATGCCATAGATTGACGAGTATTACTATGTTTCCTTCCGTTTCTTATTATAAATGCTCATAGCCTCTAACACTGAACTAATACTATAGTTACTAAGAGAAAAATAGATCATGTTATCACATTTGGACCATGCTATGTCTAAAATTTTAGTGCTACTAGTTGTCTTAAAAAAATAACTAAGACTTATAAACTAGTGTTTCATGGATATGGATGACTTAGCCTAATACTGGGTAGAAGTTAGACATGTGTTTGTAAGTTGACATTTTTGGGATTTAGAAATGGGAGTTGACCCACCTTAGGCTTGAGCGATGAAGTTCCCTAGGTGCTGAACGTCTAAATAACATTATTGAGATTATAATGGTTAAATATGGGTGTTGGTTTATATGAGTGGTCGATAGTTGGATTATATGTAATTACCCCTTTTAGTCGTCCGTTTCTTTATTGTTGATATTCTGGTAAAAGTGATAAACCATATGTTGTACTATATATTCCCTGCTTCTGGTAACCAAAGTGTTGTGATTATGTGTCATATGCCTTAAGAAAGATCAAAGATTAATTAATGAATACTTAAGGTGGTTACTAATCAGAATTGTTATATTTGGAAGACTCCTAGTGCATAACTTACCCTATTCTTATTCTTTTCAGTGTACTGAAATGTGTGTTGATATAAGATAATTTAGGTAATGAATGAAGCACATGCTTCCAGTAATTGGAGTAAGCAATGGGTGTCGTATGAATGGCAAAAGTATTATTGACGAATTATACTCAAGGTTGACGTAATTCAAACTGATAAAGTTTTGTTTTCATTTTAGGTCGTACTATGCTAAATGTATTGATTCAACTTTTGAGGCCTTGAGTAATCTTGATATACCTTTACCTGTGATATTATGAGAATGTCCAGTTCGAATCTTGAGAAATATTTGATATTATGAGAATGGCCGATTTGAGTCCGAAGAAATATGTGATATTTGAAATGCCTGGTTCGAGTCGGAGGAATATGTGATATTATGCTGATACCTGGTTCGAGTCCAGAGGAATACATGATATTATGAGAATGCCCGGTTCGAGTTTTGAGGAATATGTGATATTATGAAATGCTCGGTTCGAGTTCGGAGGAATTTGTGATATTGTGATGATACCCGGTTTTCGTCTGAAAGAGGTAAGAATATTATGATGCCGCGCGGGCCAAATTTACTTATATGCATTGATATTTGTAAGGTTAGTCCATATGGGGCCAACCACCTATGTGTCCGTGTAGTTGTGTCTTGGTATATTAATGGATTGATCTTTTGTTGTACTCCCCGGAGGTATGGACACCATGGCGAGTTCTTTTGCATGTGCTTCCCGGCGCTATGGAACATTGTGGTAAGTTTTTGTGCCTTATATTATAATGATGGTTGGTGTTGATTATGATAAATACATTGTTATTATTGTATATATGTGGCTTTGTGCTTCCAAAATGATTGCACATTTGAATGGCGATTATGGTAATGGCTGACATGATATGCTATGTTGTTACTATAGTAGATTGGTTATTTTATATAGTAATATCGAAATATTCCGATTCAATCCTATGACTTGAATATAAGATATTGTCTTACTTTATATCGTCATTATATTATAACTTAGCTCAGTCGGCCGATGATGCCTACTGAGTACCTATGTTTTGGTACTGATACTACACTTCTGTACCTTTTTGGTACAAACCCAGGTCCTAGTTACTTCCGTTGAGCTAGTTCGTGCGAATCGAATATTCAGAGACAGGGTGAGCTCTTGGAGATCGAGTTGCCCTCTTTTCTCTCTATCCTTATTTGTCTTCTACTTTCGAGACAAATGTAGGAGATTATTTAAGATATTTAAGATTCTGAGAATGTAGATTTCTCTTATCAAGTTTAGAAGCTCTTGTACTAATACTATCAGGTCATGGGATTTCTGTTGGAATATCGATTGTCCTTAGTTGTATAAATATTGTTATATATGATGTTCATATATAGAGTCCATGTTGGACGTTCTTATCAAGGTAACCCATTATCATAGCTCCGGGTTATGGTATCGGCTTACCTACCGGTGGGATGTGGTAGGAGCTATCAAGACTCCAAATGGGGTCATGACAAGTCATGTATTCACGCATCCGATATGCGTGATCAACTTATCAGTACTCTCAGTCATGCATTCATGTATGAGCTTAGTCATAAAATAATGCATCGGATATGCATGCTCAGTATAAATCTCAATAATATCAGTAATGTGGTAATGTTTCTGCTCTTCATGTTCAGTATGTACTTTATCTTATCATTTCTACCATCTATATTAGTCTCATTCGAGGATGAATAATCCCAAGGGGGAGATATTGTAATACCTCATACTTCTACCTAGCTTAAAATTATCCTAGAAAATTTGAAGACTTGGTTTAAAGATGAATCTACTTTTATACATATTGTATTTTCAAGATTTTCATTTTTTATCATGTGGGAAATTGAATAAGATTTTCATCTATACCAAATTTACCCAAATCCCACACCCGGGAGAATAGTTAGAGACTTTTTATTAAGGTAGTGTACCTCCTGAGCCATCAACGCGTCGCGAAGCATGCCAAAATGGTTACCATCAAAATCTAATAAACCTCCATGACTATGGCGATCAGGCCAGGGCTCAAATTCAAAATTATCCTTTTTCAGTGGCTCAGCACAATGTCTCTCCATCGCGCAAAACGTCCAGTTCACAAATAAAATGGCAATGCGATAGCCCTGTGTCGCACCACCATGCATATTCCAAATTGTTCATTTCTAGAGAATTGGCACGATAGTGGCACGTCGTGCCAAGGATAAAAATTGGAAAATTTTCACAAAAAGTAAAATACGCATCCAATAGTTAAAAGGGTCACTCTCCCACCCCTATTTAAACCTAATAACACGTGATTCAGCCATTTTTCATCGAAAACATAGTGTTTCTCTAATGTTTCTATCAACAACAAACTTGGGTTTTCAATTAGAGAGTCAAATCTGAGACTCAAATTCAAGAATTTCTCCGTCAATCTTCGTAGAATCAAGAACTAAGGTATGTACAATGTTCATTCATTAGCTCCTTTCATCCATGAAGCCCAAGAATCAAGTTTAAATCTTGTATTGTTAATACTTTTTTATGGGTTGATAATGTTCATTTGATTTGGTTGTATGATCCCTAAGTTAAAATCTTTATGTGTTGTTCATGACCCTATGGTATTATGCGGCCTGAAACACGTGAAATTGAGTTTAAATATAGAGTTTTGTTGTATTAATTTGATGGTCATGCCTACGCCATAAGTCATGCATCCTAGGTGTTTGATAAAATGCCTAAGAGAATAGGAATTATGCATTATAGCTTAATTTTGACCCAAGTGATAAGTGTATGCTTTACCCTATAACTAAGAATGACCTCCATGATATTGTGTGCCTTATAAATGGTTGAGGAAATGTCCATGAGATTAGGTTGATGAAAGTATGACATGTCTATATGCAATTCCACTCATGTACAAGACTATGATAACCATGTGCTTCATGAAATCCCACAATTAATGTATAATGAACTATTGATATTGGTCATATGTTCAAGAAGTGTCATGTCCTATCAGTTTCATGCCATCTAGTCCTGGGGGTACTTGTACCCAATAATTTAGGTATGTGCCTAGAGACAGTGTCATGATTTCACGATACTCTTAGTCAAGCCATAAGCTTTATCATTCAGTAAGTCTCATGACTTAGGAAAATTCAGTAAATTCAGTATCAGTCTAGTCCTACTCAGTAATCTTAGTGACCTCAGTGGTCTCAGTAATATCAGTACTCATTAATCTCGGTAACCTCAGTATTCCTAGAAATATCAGTAACTTCAATACTCTCCGTTAGTCCTTCGATGTCAGTAGCATTGTGTCAGTCAACGAAACTCAGTTTAGCCCCGCTAAACAATACTATTAGTATAAGTTCGGTTCAGTTAATCAGTTCAATATCTATTCAGTTGTGAGTAGGATTTAGCACCAAGTGAATCCAGGGATGGGAACTCGCCTGTTATATGAGGGTATGATTCTTAGAATCAACCCTTACGTTCTATAACTACATAGCTAGCACATATTGAGACCTCATAGCCTGTTATATGAGGGTAGATGAGGTGTCTAACCTATTCTATGAGGGTTCCCACCGTTCTCACTAGATTTATATGTTATATGAAGGTTACTCACAGATTGTCCTTACCAGTGGCACGACATTAACACCCTTCAAATTGGTGTTATAGATTGAACCCCAACTCAGCCAAAATCGCATATTAGGGGCATGTTAGTTAGATAAATACTTCATACAGTTTCAGTAACAAAATCAAGACTGTCAAATACAGTCATTCAGTCTCAGTAATACAACTTAGATAGTTCTTCAGATTATAGGACTATCAGATACAGTCAACTCAGAATAGTACGAAACTCAGTTTGTTCCATCAAAACCTAGTCTGTCAGATATAGTCACTCAACATCAGTTATTTCACTTAAAAAGTTATTAGTATCCCATTTTATCAGAATTCAATTTCATTACTATAAGATACAGTTAATCAGAACAGTTCTTCATAATCAGAACTATCAGAATCTATCTTTTCTTTACTAATAGTTTAACATCAGATCCTCAGTACCCTATAGACTAAGTTATTCTGTATCCCTGTATTATCACTCAGATATCAGTAAATCCATATTATCAGAATTCATGAGTCAGTATTATCACAAATTCAGTTATAGTCTCTTATTAATCCATGTATTCTCACATTTATTTTATTCAGTCAGTTAGTATTGTTTATGCATATGAACCATTTCATTTAGCCTACCTCACTTGCATACCAGTATATTCAACGTACTGACACATTTGCGCTATGGTGCTTTATACAATAGGTTAAGAAGCATGAGCTCCTGAGCATCCTTAGTATATCAGACGTTCAGAAATAAGACTAGCAGTGAGTACTCATCATTTGAGGATTTCCTTATTATTTTATTACTTTATTATTTCAGTAGTTTGGAGTTAGTTGGGGACATTTCCCGTCAACTGCACAGTTTTCAGACAATTTAGAGGCTTTTAGACTACAACATATTTCAGACAGTTTATCTCTGTTTTGGGTATTGTCATACCCCACTACAGACATTGTATTATATTCAGTATTACTTCAGTTTTGAACCTTATTGCCTTACAGCTTATATTTTACATATTTAAAATATATTATTTAGTGTTCAATTACAGATATCAGACATGGGTTAGCGTGTGGTCCTTTCGGGTCATGAGCACCATGTAGTGTTCCGGGTACTAGATTCAGGGCGTTACATTAGCAATGGGGGTCGCAATGTGAGACATGTTCCCTTGGAATAGGTGTCTCACCACAAGGGCTATTCCTTCACTATTCTAGCTTCTAAAAAGGTCAAGGGGCGATTGGGTCTCTTTCCCTAAACCCAAGTCATCAAAAACACAATTTGGGACACTTAAAAGGGTATTAATTTCAAATTACCCTCAAAATTCCTCACATAGAACCCCCCTCTCTCCATGAATGAGATATTCTAGCCTATTTTCCCAAGAAGAACAAATTCACACTTTCTTCCTCAAGAATTCAAGGATTCAAGTACCGATTTCAAGCTTCCTTTAAGAATTCATCTAAATGGGGCATGAGGGGTTTTGAACAATGTTAATATTTCAGCTTTGTGCCCTAATGAGTTATTTTCAAGTTGAATTTACATGTTTTAAATTAGGGTTTATTCCCAAATCCTCATGTATTTAAAGCATAACATTACCCTATGATTTAAAAGACTAAAGAGCATATGAGTTGTACTTATTCATGTTTTAAACTACAGGTTTGATGTTTGTATTGAATTTTATTATTTTGATAAGAAATTGTTATTATACTCAGTTTAATACATCCCTATGCTTAAATCCATCTATTATACTAATGTATTGAACTTTCCAATGTTTTAGGTCTCTGAATTTTGACTTCAAATTACTATTTTAAGAGTTTATATTGTATTTTAGAAATTATTAAATGTTCGCGGGTTATGAACACCCGATACCTATATTTTTTCTTGTTATTTCAGACATCCCAGATTATAAGTCAAACAGACCATGATTTTATTGTTAAACTTAGTTTGTTATTTTCGTGCCCATTACTATCAGTTTACATGTTTATAATTTAGAATCTGTATGCACTATTGTTTTGAAAATACCATGACCTGATCTTATAAGTTATCACTGCATACACCAGTTAATATTTTTGTGTCTTTCAATGGGAATAGTACTTAGCACTGAATGAGGAGCGTGGGTTCAACGCATCCTGCTTTCCCAAAAACTATGTGCCATCATATGTTTAGGGACCTTTCCAAAGAGTACTTACGCTTTCCCAATATGGGCTCAGTTTAGTCATCACTTTAGTTCAGGTTCTACTCTGATGGCAATGATAGAACAACCCTTCTAAACATGTGTCAAACATTGAACTCCACGATAGATCACATGGGTTATGTCAGTTACATGATACCTCCCACAATCTCAGTATAATATTCAGAGTGTGTCAGTTCAGGTTTACATGACCAAGTATTTAGACATCAGTTATTCAATTATTCATATATGGGTTATTCATTTATTCAGATCATGCCAGTACATTTTTATTGTTGATCTTCAATCATCAGTTTTAATTTTCACCATCCATACATGATTCTCATTTTAGTTTTACAACACATTTAGCTATGCATGAGATGTATATACAATATTCATGGTTTTCCGCTTCCCAGTTTCAGTTCTCCTTATTCTACATATGTAAAGATTTAGTAAAGTAAGTGTAGTGATTCACTAGCTTATCATATTATGTTTGTTACTCATGTTTTAAGATACTTTAGTTGTTCAATTGGTTTCAATCTCTAGGTGAGTCTACTTCCACTTAGCATGCAGGATTTAAGATTTTGTATCTATTCAGTTTTACTTCTTTCATTCACCCCCACTTAGTACATTCCAAAAGTACTAAAAACATATATGTATGTACCGATACATTATTTAATAATGTAGGTAATATTTGTATCCCACACATCATAATTAGAGAGTTTGCAGCTTCTAGCGAGTAGGTGATGAGTTCTCTAATTTCGGGGACTCCAATAAGTTGTAGTTCATGCTCTTTATTGTTATTATACATATGTATTGATTAGCTGTAGTTGGAAGTAGGTCCTAGCTATGTATAGTCAGTATAGTAGAGGCTTTATAGATAGACAGTGAGAGTCTTTACATGTAATTCAAGTTTCTTTCCTCATTTTTATCATGTTGTAAAATTTATCTATATTTTATTTATTCATAATTTCTTATGATCCTCTTTCCGCTCAGTAAAATTTAGAATTTATACAAATTAAATCAGTTGCTTAAGTAATATACCAGTACATAGGTTAACTTGGGATCACGTATTGTTCTAATAACCATGTTACAACTATCGGATAGCCTTGTGTCGTGACACCTAGAATGTGTAGCTCAACTGTCATAAAATACAAAAGCATCCATAGGCTATATGGTCCTAGATCTCCCCCATTTTTTCAGGCCCATTGCATGTGGCTGCAGGAACTAAAGTTTACACATATGCACCATGAGGGACTCGAACCTCCTGACATATTAAGGTGATATAAGCACCGAAATGATTTAATATAATGTAGGGGACTAAAACCTCCCAATAATATGATAATAATAATAATAAGGGGGACTTGAACCATCCGATCATATAGACCCCCGCGCGGGCAACCATGGTTTCTAGTGTTGTTACCTCTGCACCTCCACTTTTATAACTCAGCTACACAACCCTCATTAAAGTCCAATTAAAACAACTATAACACATCGCCTTTCACTGAACCACATTACACACTAAGGCATACAATGTTGATATCGTCATACAAACTACACTTGCAAGGTAACAAGAACATACAAGAACAATCTAATCATTTTGGGGAATTCACAAACCCCTTGGTTGAATTTCATGTTATCTTGGAGAATTAGATAACCCCATAAGGTTCAATTAAAATTTATAATGTAATAGTTTAAGAGTTGTTAAATTCCCACATTTCTCATAATTAAAAAACAATTTCACAATATAGTGATCTCTTCATAACCATTTCAAAAGTCAGAAGTTTGGGGAAAATTACAATTCCCTAGTTCATTAACCATTCCCATGCACCCACAAGTATAGAATCATAATTAAAACATCAATAATCATATGTAAACATTGGGAAACATTACTTCATCAATGAGCATTACAAACCTTAAATATTTGATGAACAATACCTTAAAATATATGCTTTTAACAAATTAACAATGAGGGAGGAGTAATGTGCTTGAAATACCAAGTTTCACAGAAAGAATTTAACCCTTTAGCCCTTGGATGATCAACTTTTTAGAAACCCTAAGTATGGTTGTTTAATAGAATTTGAGAGATCTTAGAAGGGTTTGAGTAAATTAAAGATGAAATATAACCCCCTTAAGTTCTTTATGGATGTGGTGTGTTAATTGGGTAAGTAAGGAATTTTCCGAAGTGCCATCAAAGTAAAAGCTGAAATTTAATCCTCAATGACTACGGAAACTATACGACTTGTATAGACTCATTAGAACTAGTCACCCAGAGTCGTATCCATGACAGTTACTAGGACACCTACACATTGGTGACCGACTCAACTTGTACCAAACATAATGGGAACCTATGATTCATAGGGCCCAATCTTAATAAAAATAGGACCCATTTGGGTAAACACTAGACATCCTATGATTTGCACCCAATGACTCGTAACAAGTCCTTACAACTCATAGTGAGCCACTCGTACTCAAAGAAAAACTAAGCCACTTACTTGTTTAATTATTTATGACATGGGTCCTTAGGACCTGTAAAGACTTCCCATGAATCTTACCTCTAAATAATTCTTATAATAGCAACCCAAGCACCATTAACTGGACACCTTATGACTAGGTTCAAATGACCTGTCAAGACACCTTATGACTCATAGGGGTTAGTCGTAGTCAAGACCGTGACGATTAAATTTTTGTAATATTCAAGGATCATTCATCCTCGAATTATACATAAAGTCATTTATTATCTTGATGCGATTCCAAACATAACCACACTTAACTTTAACAAAGATAAAAAGAAGGAATGTTAAGGAATATGTATACCTTAAGCCCCATTATCTAGAATAGGGAATAATAATAGATATTTTGTCTGTATGTCCTCCTTAACTTCCTAAGTAGCTTTCTCAACCTTTAGACTCCTCCAAAGAACCTTTATTGAAGCCACCTCTATTGTCCACATCCAACGGACTATCCAATCTAAAATATCAATCGAGAATTTCTCATAAGATTAGGAATCTGAAATACCCACTCCTCAAGAGAAAAAAAGATTGAAGGATCACCCACATAGTTTCTCAACATCAAAATATGAAACACTGGATCAATTGAGTTTAAAATAAAAGGCAACTCCAATTCATATTCTATATTACAAACCATATTCAAAACAAAGTACAAACTAACAAAATAAGGTCTGACCTTCGCCTACTTGCAAAATGCATCACTCCCATTATGAGGGATACCATCAAGAACGCCCAATCACCAACATTGAATTCTAACTATATTTACCTTACATTCATAGGAATTTTTGCTACTTTGGGATGACTTAAGTCTATCCCGAATCACCTTTAACTCCTCTTTGGCTTGGTGGGAAAAATTAGGGACAAATAACTTATTCTCACCAACTTCAAGGCACAAAATAGGAGATCTATAGCTTCTACCATACAAGGCCTAAAGCAAAGACATACCAATGCTCGAGTGATAACTATTATTGTAGGGAAGTTTCATAAGAGGCAAGTGGTTAATAATGCCCACCTATACTACCTAAAGTGGTAGAGCACGATCATTGTTAATATCTCAACTTTTGTTAAGGTCAAACTCATGAGGATCGAGATCTAAAATTTGAGTCCTATGAGTGTCAAGTTTACTAAAAATATACCTGAAGTGTACGCAACATAAAACATATAATGTAAAGTGGGGGAGGTTGGTTTTGAATAAGATGTTATCAATATCAAGTCACGTGACACACTACAAAATTACTTTGGTTTTAGAATTTAATTTTTCGTGGGATCTTGGGATTATTTCTACCAAGGGAAAGTTGTGTTTGGGATAATGATGGTTGGTTAAAAGTTCTAAATGTTTATAAGAAGGTAGGCTAGGTTAAAATTCCTTGAGGATAGTTTATTAACAAGGCCTCAAAGATGTCACTCCTTGACTCTTTTTAGTACCTAACGAGTGTATCAATAAAAGCCAACCAAAATCCTAATTGGGCATCCCTATTTCCAAGAAGATGCCCATCACATAACCAACTCTCTATCTACGCATATTTTGAAGATGGCAAAGGAAAGTAAGCTATATCCATAATTGTCCACTATTAATTTAGCCCCCTATAACCCTCTTTCAAGGAGGCTATGGGCTCCCAAAAATCCACCCACATCCCTTTTTCAATGATGAGAAAAGCTTTCAAGAGGTTAGGGTTTTCACCCAACAAAACCTATTTTTGGGTATTTGAGGTTTTCCGCCACAAATACCAACTTATTTAAACCAATAAACAATATAGTCCATAATCATAAACAAAAAATTACAAAAACACATCATCACCCAAACATATATTCAACTTAGTTCACTACAATCCTAAAAATAGAGAATTTAGCTACTCATGAAATGAAAGAGAAGAAATATACAAAATAATTCATTCATGATATCCATAACAATGGAGGATAAATAAAATCTTAACATTACACTTCAATTTCACCAATTTTTACTTGAAATTTAACTACATAAATGTTTCCCAAAATTATAGGGTTCACCACTTTTTTGATTTTTCAGTCCTCCTCTCTTGCATAATGTCCCTAGGGAAAAAGAGTTGTCCTTTATATGGGAATTGGAATCAGCTATGTGTTTTTTCTAAGATACCCTTGATCATTCAACTTACTAGAATGTGATCGCTAATATTTATCTGTGATTGTGGCTACCACAACCACTATCAGCACTCGTGATCGCAGTGTATTGACCTATCTTGACTGGAAGCAATCATGTCCCTTAGACCATGATCACAATAATGAGTCTTATTTCTGCTCTAGGTCTTCTAGTTCCATTTTTTTACTCTCTTTTTATCCATTTTAGCTCATGTCCACATCATTTCATCTCATAGATTGTATACCTTCAAAATATTGATATTAGTATATTTAATAATACATATGTATCATTTATACATTTAAATCATAGAAATATGCATGAATGTTGAGTGAAAATGAGTGGTAAATTCACCACTCATCAGTGGTCAACCCAACTACCACCAAAATCAAAAATACAATCTTGAAGTATATCTTCCAAGGATTGTATTGTTCTTTCTGCTTGCCCAACCATCTATGGGTGGAAAATAGTACTAAACATCACCTTAGTCCCCATTAATTTCTTCAATGACCTTTAAAAGTGATATGAGAATTTGGTACACTGATCTGATATAATGGAGATAAAGGTACCATACAACTTCATAATCTTCAGAATGAACAATTATAATGACGCATCATGTCATTTTCTATATTTATGTTTGTCCTTACTCTTTTAGCTTCTCAATAGCTACACCATGTCATTTATGACTTGGTGGGACCGACGGTTCATTAATTGAGAAGTTTGTTTAGTTTTTAGAATCAATTCCTTATTTAGAAGTCTTCGCCGCTTCCAAATGATCACCGGGCAAAAAATTTAGTGAGACAATCTCAAATGAAAATTTTGACTTTGTTAGTTAATATGGAATATAAATTTTAGGCAGACCTTTGGTTTGTGTTCCAGTGCACTCGAGCTCATTTGACCTATCGATCGAAAAGTTAAAAATTTGAAAGTTTAGTTATAGGACCCATATTTGGTCAAAAAACCTTGGATTAAAAATTTGACTTCGCCAACACATTTGAAGTACTTAATCTAGTATGGCTACATATTTCTTTTGTGAAGATTATATTTTGGATGCATCCCAAAGCGTTGGCTAAAACTTTGAATCAAATTCCAAGTTGAAGTTGTCGTATAGTGAAGCAAAGTGTCATGATCATGGAAGAAGAATAGAAATCACGATTCCATAATTTTTGCAAGCATGGGTATGAGATCACCCTAGCTGAGGTCTTGGGAATGGTCATTTAAATACCTATTTCTGTCAAGCATTAGCCATTTCTTAATTTTCTTGAGACCCATAAACCTAGTAGAGTGTTTAGACCTTAAAGTGAGTCTTGTGTGTTGATTGGGAGCTTTATTACTTGCATAGTCATGATTAACATAAAATTCAAGGTTTGAATCCTTCAATTTTAGTTTGAGCAATGATATTAGAAAAACAATCTTTTTATTCTCTTTATTGTTGATGGTTATAAGTCCCTAATGGAATTGGAACAATAGGGTTGTCTCAGAAACTAATTTTTTTGTACGTGGGAACCCACTTGGGTTTTTGGTGTTATTTTTGGACTTGTAGCTCAATAATTCAATATAGTTATCGCTAGACTCATATTAATGAGTAGATTACTATTTTTATAGTGTGTTGTCATTTTATGGATAGTTATGTTAAGACAAGTGCGTGATGTATGAAATGGGGCATTGTGGTTTGACTTTGAGGTAAGATTATGTCTACATTTTTCATTGATGATGTGTGATATATATTGCATATGAATATAGATGTTTGGCCTGATGTTGAGTAGAATAACACATAATTCATTATTGATGTTTGGGGATTAGAGAGGGTTTTAGACCTATAAGATGTTATGTTTATAACCCTTTTAGACTCATATTTCCTTATGCCTAGTTTGGGTTACATTTTAGTATAAATTGATGATATTCTATGTTTAGGATGTGCTTTTACCATTGGAAGTATGATTAGAAAACTCAAATCTTATTGGCCTAGTGTGGTGACCTTATAACTATAAGTTGTGCATAATTAACTTCAATGCCCATGTTACTAGACAAAGTTCTTATCTTAGAATTAGTTATAGATTACTTAAAATGTAGAAGTTGAACTAGATACCTTAGCTTAGTTGGCAGCATAGCTTACATAAATATGGAAATTTAGTATTAAAAGTGGGGTTGTCCGGACAACATAGGCCAAGACTTGTGTTAGCTTTGTTGACCTTATTGCGGATGTTAAGCATTGTTTACACTAGTAAGTCTTAGTATAAATTTAATTCATGACTTGGCAGATTGTGATGATGTTCCCCGGATTGTGACTTATGAGTTATGGTCCTTTAGATTTACTATTTCCTCTTTGACTTTATATTTGCCCATAGATAAGCTAGTTGTTTCTATACTTGATACTTGTCCTAAAGAGATGACTTTCCTCTTAGTTATAATTATTGGGCCTATATAGATGATATTCTTCTTAGATATAACAATTGACCTAAAGAGGTGACCTTTCTTATAGTCATAATGTAAGACCTGTTGTTATCTGATATCTTATAGATGAATACATGTCCATTTATATTATGCCTCTTATATGAGATATGATTATATACCTATTGAGGTTATGCCTCCTAGATGTTAGAATCCTCTTATACGAGAGATGATTATGCACTTATTGATATTATGCCTTCTATATGTCAGATGCCTCTGATATGAGTGATGATTATGTACCTATTAATGTTATGCCTCCTAGATGTGAGATGTCTCATATATGTGGTATGATTAAAGTTATGCTATGACTTACAAATGTAATTATTGATATGAGTTTCAGATATGTATTTGGACCGAAGGCACTGATTATGATGTTGTGATTATCTCATACATATTATTGGGCAGAAGGCCATGTTATGTTATTTTGGATATTCAGGAAGTATTTATCCTCTTAAAGGATGTAATTATGGCTTATGAATATTTATATATAAATATATGTATGTATACACGTCTCTCTAGTATGGGATGGTGGAAAATACGGTATGATACTTATTATTCCCCTTATTCGAAACTGGTGATGGAATGTATAGATTTGGTATATACACTATTATTGTATCGGTAATTGATGTGATTTCAGCTAAAATATGATCTTTTGGCTGCTTTCCTAATTAAGGGTTAAGCTATGTGGTAGCTAGTTATATACTGGGTGGTTATTGTACTTGATGGCTAGGAATCTAGTATATTTGTTAATGATTTGTACTTAGCTAAAATATGGTAGCTAGTGATGGTTAATACGTGACTAATGAAGATGTCTAGTTTAGCATAGGTAAAGACTTTGAGATATCGATGACTAAATTTATAATGTCGATTAGTTGTTAAATGAGAAATTATGTATTAATGAGCCTAGATAATAAGAGATGCTTATGATAAGAGATGTCTTGATAATAATGAAAGATAGTTGGTAAATGAGGATTTGTTAGTAACGATTGGTTAGCTAGAAAATGTTGTTTGTTAATAAAAGATGGTTAGATGAGTAATGCTAATGTGTTGTCTAATAATGATTAATAGATAAAAGATGATTAATTGATAATGAATATTAGTGGATAAATAATGATTATAGTTTAGTGATGAATCCTAAATAGATGTTAGGAATTGACTACTATTATACAATGACTAGTTGCTTCCCATTCCTATGAATAAGGATTATGCGAAAAATAATGTCTAAGCTTATAATTAGAGGTCATGTAAAGCCTAGTAAACTACTGGTATAATGATAATAAGTGTTGGTTAGATAATATCAAATAGTTTGGAAGTATCATCAAATTAGATGTTTTATGTTGATACAATTATGATTGTGAGTATATTAATAGACTTGTAGATTCGCCATTTTTTTCAATGTCTTAAGTCTGTGCACCAATTATATGTCTATAAATAAATGTGTATTGTTTTTATGATTATATTAATACTCAGCAAGGACAGAGAATACTATTTTTATATTGATACCTGGCAAGACTGGGAGATATTATGATGATGATTTGATACCCGACAAGGCTAGAGCATATTGTGATGATGTATTGATACCCAGCAAGGCTGGTGGTTGGTTACACTGTTGATGATAATAATTATGACACTTATGATGGAGATAATTATTATGATGAGATTATGATATTTGTTTTGTACTTTGTATTCACTCTTGCATGTGCATCACCTATCACCAGCATGCACCAATGTCTATCAACCTATATGAGATGGTTGTATAGATATAGGTGAAGAGTATGCCTTGTGTTATTGTATGTTGACCGAACATTCCAAGCCTAGGGTAGTGGGGGTATGCATTGGCTCAGCTAGGTATTTGGTTATCTGGAGTTGTCGTTTATTTGCACTATTATTGATATGGTTATTATCATTGTTATTATCATTATTATTGATAGCTTATAACATATTTGTTCTTGATCTTGTATATAGATCTGCAGTATTTGTGTGGCCACGTCTATCTTGTGATGACGGTAATATGCATAATTATTTCATGTCTAGCCATATTGATTAGAACCCTAAGTATGATAGTATTAGATCCTTGTAGTATTATGATGAGATCTTAGAATAAGGATATGATTATCTAGATTATGCTTTGATATGACCTCATGTTTATATGTATATATATGTATAGCTATATACAGTTATGGCACTACTGTATATCCCTTTCATCATTTGTACATATTGTATAGTATTTCTTGGCCTTTTATATTGATATATAAATATATATCTTCCTCCGCTCTTCAGTTTTATATTTTCCTAGAATACACAGTATTTTATTGAAGCCTATTGATTGTATCTTAAATGTGATAGTTCACCCTAATAATTCCAAAGTTTAATTACGTTAGACTCTTGGACTTGAGTTGAGTAGTTGTCCCTTACGATTCTCTTTGACTTTCTTTATCATTTCAGGACTCATTGGTGTAGTTTTCATTCTGTTTATGTACTGCATATATCTTTTTTTTCGTTGGAGCTGACTTGACAGTTTCATATTGAGTACCATTCTTTTGGTACTCATACTATACATCTGCATCCTGAAAATCATAGTACCGGTTATCACCATTCATATATGGATCATGTAGAGTAGCCATGGTTTAGAGACATAGAATAATCTTGACATTTGGATTATTACTTATCTCTTTTTTTTGTATTAGGATAACCACTTTATTGAGTTCAAAGATAATTTGTATCAATGTAGTTCCATTGTTGTTTAACATTTCTACTCCTGTGCTATTAGAAGCTCTTGTACTGATACCACATGGTTTTGGGATTCTATTATGTATTCATCTTTATTTTATTTATTCTGCATTCTTTACCTTAGATTATTCAGTGGCCCGTTACTATCCATTATGGACTACGGGTTGGTTTGCCTACTGGTGTGTAATGGTAGGAGCCATCATGATCTGATAAAATTACGTCGTGAAAAATTTGTATTAGAGCGTTGTTTTCATCAGTGTATTAATACAAGAGCTAAGTGTTTAGATTAGTCCGATGAAACAGTGCGGAGACATCCGTGACCTATCTTTGGAAGGCTATAGTGACATTTAGGAAATTCACTTCTTGACTTCTTAGCGCATGTCTACATCCTTATGAACCTCGAACACATTCTTTGACTCTATTCTATCCCGGAAGGATGATGCAACATTATCGATAGATACTAATGAGATGTCAACACACGTTTCTAGAAATTTAACGCAGAATCAGACTTAAGAGTTAGATATAGATATCGAAGATCTTCATCAACAACCAGAAAGGATTTGGGCCAACTTAGTCTCTTGTTGATCATTAGCTTAATAAGTTTTGATAAGGTGCATTATTTGTAATGTAGGAAACAAAATTTCCCCACTTTTTCTTAGGCTACTTTCCACCATCTCTACCACTTTGTTGCTGGCCTCCACCCTTATCAAAATAGTGAAACTTCTTACTCTACCTTTCACTCATCTTCTATTTTGTTTTTTCATATCCACTTGTTGCATATACACCACAAGTCTTGAGATGTCTATATCTTTATTCAACTCTATATCATAAGAGAACCCCAAAGTAAACTTCCTAATGCTAACACTCATAATAGACACCAACTCAGCCGCATAACATAACAATTGATGAGACTTTAAGGCAAACTACTTCACAGATGTCCTGCATTTTTCTAAATTCATGAATTCCTCAACTTTGGCAACCCTCAATTCTTGAGGAAAGAAGAGATCAAAAAAAGTGATTGAGAAGTCTTCCCACAAAGCGGACTCAGCATCCTCACCCCTTGACTTTTCCCACTATTCATACCATTGGTATGCTACATTATTCGACTGATAAGCTACAGACTCCACACCCCCACATAAATAGCATGCATTACATGAAAGATATTTTCCATCTGATTAATGAAATTTTGTAGATATTCCTAAACTTTAGTACCTGTGAAAATAGGAGGCTAAACGTCATAAATTTTCCAAATCTAGTGGCCTTAAATTATTTTGCAACACAAGTAACAACATTATCTTGGCTTCCACCAACTTGGAAAGATAATTAATCACTATGAATACTCAATATTAGATATGCCAGCCTGGAATACCTGAGGGGGGGTAGGGGCAAGTGGTGGAGCTCTTTTAGGGAAATCAAAAGCTATGACCCTTGATCGGTTCGAAACTCTTAGAATAGGATGACATTTTTCCACATTATCATCAGTAGAGTCAAAAGTGTTTCCATGAACATTAGATCTTCTTGGAGGTATGATCTGGAAAGAAAACATACAGCAATTTGAGAGGATTCAAGACCATTGACTCTAAAGTTTTAAATAGAACAGTAAGAAAACGAACCATTCCTAAATGCCTCGTAGCCTTTCCCCTATAATTTTGGCTCTCTACACACCCATGTAAGAGACTGTACTTGCCATGAAGTTGTTGGACATCTAAAGATACCAAACCTAGTCTCTGATACCATATTTATCATGACCTAAACTAGGGCCTGGCTATAATAGGTATCTTACGTCCATTGGGGAGCGGAGATCACCCCTTTTCACCTAATCAAACAACTTAATTTGACACTTATCAGATAAATTCAGAACATATAACAAGCTATGTAGAAAGAATAAATGATAATTCAAGGACCGATAACCAGTATCAAGGCAAAATATCCACCCAACATAATATAAGTGCATTGTAATTCGATAAAGTTTTCTAACACAACAACAAAAAAACAATCTTTGCCAGGACATGTCCTCAACTCTAATAAATGACAATGATAATGAAAATGATAATGTTAATGACAATGAAACTCTCTATTCTAGAATTCCATAAGAACTAATGAAATGCCTAAGTCTTATTAAGTATGGAAGCTCAGCATTTCTGCATAATGAACTGACGAACCAAGCTAACAAATATAACTCTGAATAATAAAAGTAGAAGTAGCTCTAGGGATTGCATTAGATGGGAATACAACATCTGGAGATGGTTAGTGTAATGCCTTGAGAGTACACCCTGGGCATTATACGGTGCTTACAGTCTTAAGGGACCACAAGCTAACCAATGAGTTGGTACCTGTTGTAAGCACTGAGTCATAAATGTAGAAGAAAACTAATATGCCATAAGGTTTTTTAAAAAAACTGAATTATAAATCTGAAGAAGATAGTTATCTGAGTGTGATATAAACCCGGGAATATGAATAAACAGAATAACTAACTGTATATTCAAATGAAGTCTACATACTGAATCACTGACTCTAATGTCTGAAAGCTTCTAAATTGAATGACTAGGAGTTAATGGGACAGGCCCCAACTAACTCTAACTAACTACTATACTGAAAACATGAAACAGAAATACTCCGTCCTCAAAATATAAGGACTCACCACTGGTACTGCTGAGATGTTTGAAATGCTTAAGCGCGGTCTGAGAACGGGGTATCAGAACCTATTATATAATACATTATAGCACAAAAAAGGGATGCGATCAATACTTTGAATGTATTCATATGCTAAATGAGGTAGGCTGATATGCATGGTTTCATGAAAAGAAATAATAAATTATCTGAATATATATGTAAAGCATGGAGTACTAAATAAAGAGAACGAAATCTATAGATACTGGAAATATGTGAAATCTTTAAATACTGAGTATGGATGGAAGCCTATAAATGCTAAATATAAATAAAATTTGTAAATACTGGGGATGCATAACGCAACACATAACATGACCTAATAAAAGTCTGTAAACTAAAATAATGAAATACTTATATTTGTATGCTTTGCTCAAACAACACTGAGACTAAATTACTGGTCTGATTATTGGACTGAGACTGTGGGAGGTATCATCTAACCGACATGCCCTAATCTGATCTAATCGGGGTCCAACCTGTGGCCCCAGCTGGAAGGGTATTAATACCGTGCCATAGGTACTAATGCTAGTTGTGTGGATCCACATTATTTATGTAATGTCCTAAAAGACTAAGGGTATCAAGCCTAATCTAACGGGTGACCCCTGCGAGATAGTCAAGCCTAAACTGATGGGGAACTCCTCATATCTTCGGATGGCTACGTAGTTCTAGAGTTTAGGGACTGCTACTAGAGTCTCTACCTATCTGACGAGGAAGCCATCATCCCTACACTCGCTCGGTGCTAAATTCTACTCCTAACTAAAAGACACTGAGATACTAGACAGTTTTGAGTTTAACTAACTATTCTAACAATGCTCATAATATAATCTGAAGTTATTCTTAAGATACTAAATCGAGGATAAGTAAACACTATGGTTTTTGGGTATTCAATACCCCCAGGAGTCAAAATAATAATTGTAAAATGACAATAAATCTTGGAGGACATAGCATGAAGTCTTTTATTAAAATACTCATTCTTCTAGGAATTTTATCAAACACTGGAAGTTCATAGCTTAATCAAATGATGGGACGGTTATGTAATTTGTAGTAATGTCATAAATTCATTATTAATAGCATTAAATCATGATTTAACTCAATAAGTGATAACATTAAAACACGGGGAATTGAATAACAACAACAATTTCATACATATATAGTGTAGAATCATAGTTCATGGAGAATCATGGTTAAAAACTTAATTTAAAACGAAGTACTTGAAAAGATTATAACTTTGTAATTTAAAATTGGATACGAGGACTTTATGGGTGAAAGGAACCCATGAATGAACATTTAATGTACCTTAATTGATGAGTTTCTTCAAGTTCTTGGTGAACTCTTGAGGATTGTCCTTAATTTAGAAGCTAGGGTTTTCTTGATTGGGAGAGAATATTCTTTTATTTGGGGAAAAAACTACTGGTGAATAAGCCTAAGACATTTATATGGATTAAATACCATATTTTGGTGAATTAAAATGATTGGGAAAATACTATTTTAACCCTGTACAAAACTTTAAATTTCCATCAAATTTTGCCGATATGACCCCCTGGCGCGATGCGCCACTATCATGTCAAACCTAGGAAAATTGCCAACTAGGAATGTAGTTTGTGGCGCAATGTGGAGATATCGTGTTGCCACCTTGTATGCAACCTAATAACTTGGCATGATGCAGTATAATCACATTTTTTCATTGTAAATTGACAATTGTGAATTGAGCCCTTGGCGCGATGCACCAATATTGCAGTCCCTTACTGGAATAGGAAAATTAAGAATTTGAAGCCCTCGACGACTCGGTGATATTGCAGAGTCACACAAGAAATTGAAAATTTCAATTTATACATACTCCGCGATGTTTTACTGGCCCTAATGACGGTGTTTAACGATTAAAACTTAAAATTGCCATAACTTACCAGATTATTGGATTTCAGAGAATTTTATATCATTGGAAAGCTAATTGAATTTCCTATTCAATGAAAGGATCTAAACTTAAGAATAGGGTGTATTTACAAAATTTTATATATCGATACTCATGTATTGGGCCTTAAATCATGCTAGGTAAAATTCGAGGTATTACAATATCTTTCCCTTAGGATCATTCATCCTTGAATGAGACTGGTTAAGCTGAGGAAATTGATGGACTAATATTACACACTGAACTTTAATAGCTAATGCATGGAATACATGACTAAACTAATTTTTAATTGCATGAGTGACACGAACATGATGTGCAACTAAAACTAAGCATGGTGTAGAGAAATCTTAAGAAGATTAGTACCTTAAAAAGAATATAAATTCACGGAGAAAAGATGAGGGTACTTGGTCCACATATCTACTTTTGCTTCCCAAGTGGCTCTCTTAACAAACTAATTCTACCAAATCACTTTGACTAGTGGAACTTCTTTGTTCCTTAGTCTACGAACTTGATGATCAAGATTTCGACTGGAACTTCCTTATAGGAAAGACTATTCTTAACAATTACATTTTCTAGGGTAACAAATACAGCTGGATCACCAATACACTTCTTCAACAATGAGACATACAACACTGGGTGTGCTAAAGCTAGATTTGAAGGCAACTCAAGCTCGTAAGCTACCTTTCAAAAACTACTCAGAATTTTTAAAGGACTGACATAGCGGGGACTGATTTTTCCTTTCTTGTCAAACGTCTTTACCCCTTTATGGGAGATATTTTCAAGTACACTGAATCACCGATCTCAAACTCAAGATCCTTTCTCCTCATACTTGCAAACAACTTATGTCGTCTTTGGTCTGCCCTAAGCTTTTCTCTGATCAGCTGGACCTTCTATAACGTATCAAACACCAAGTCAGGCCCTACTACCATGGCCTCTCCTACTTCCAAGAAACCAATCGGAGATCTACATCTCCTACCATGGAGATCTTCAAATGGAACCATCTGAATAATGGAATGATAGTTGTTATTATAGGCGAATCTAATCAAATGCAATAGGTCATCCTAACTACCTTTAAAATCGACTACGCATGCTCTCAGGATATCTTCATGAGTCTGAATGGTTTTTTCTTCTTTACCATCTGTCTGAGTGTGGAAGGCTATACTATTATGGACATAGGTACCAGACCCTTTTTGAATGTTTTCCAAAAGTGAGAGGTAAACTGGGTACCTCTATCCGAGATGATAAATAAGGTAACATTATGCAGCCTAACTAACTCTCTAAGACAGAGTATGGCATAGTCCTCGGCTGAATGAAAGGTACGGAATAGAAAGAAATGAGCTAATCTAATCTCCTGTCTATGTCTACCTGAATAGAATTATGTTGATGACAGGTATGAGGTAAACCCATTACAATATCCATGTTCACTTCCTCCCACTTCTATGTGAGAATACTAAACTCCTACATGGACCTACTAGGCTTCTGGTGCTCAATTTTAACTTGTTGGCATGTAGAGCACTTAGCTATAAACTTTTCAATATCCTACTACATCCTACTCCACCAATAGATCCCCCACAACTCACAGTACATCTAAGAGGCCCATGGATGAATAGAGTAGCGCGCACCATGTTCTTCTGCAAGAATTCATTGCCTCAAGTCATCTACACTAGGCAAAGATAGCCGACCCTGACAATGCAGCACACCATCTCACCCTTGGGATAAAATCTCCACCGTCTAATCTCTGACTGATACTTTAACTTAACTAGACTGGGGACTCTATCCTACTTTTCTTTCACTTCGAAAACTAGAGAGGATTCTTAAATACTTTAAACCGTACACTACCTTATGCTGAAATGACTAGGCGGACACCTAGTCAGGAAAATTGATGAACTTCCTAAGCTAATATCTTATTACCATCCTGAACATGAGCAACACTACCCATAGACAATCTACTAAGAGTATCTACCACTACATTGGCCTTGTGCGGATGATATACAAAACTCATGTCATAATCCTTCAATAACTCTAATCACCTTCTCTAACACAAATTCAGGTCTTTCTTTGTGATCTTTGAACACATAAACATATACCACATACAAGTATTGCCTCCAAATATTTAAGGCAAACACTATAGCCGTAAGCTCAAGAGTAGGTTAATTTTTCTCATGGGGTATAAGTTGTCTGGAGGCATAGGCTACAACTTTACCTCTCTACATGAGGATGAAACTCAAACCTACTCTGGATGCATCAGAGTACACAAAAAACCCATCTAAACCATCTGGCAAGGTAAGACCTGGGGCTGAGATAAGTCGAGTCTTCAACTCTTAAAAACTCTTCTCACAGGAATTTGACCACTGAAACTTGACTTTCTTCTAAATCAATCTAGACATGGGGGATACAATAAATGAAAACCCTTTAATAAACAAATGGTAATCGCTAGCCAAAACCACAAAACTCTAAATATTTAATGGAGATATAAGTCTAGGCTAGTTTTTCAATACTTCGGTCTTTTGACGGTCAACTCTAATACCATGACCATAAATAATATTATCAAGGAATTCTATTGACCTTATACAAAATTTGCATTTACCAAATTTGGCGAATAACTAATGGTTTCTAAGAGTCTGATATATGATTCTGAGGTGTTCTTCGTGATCATTCTTGATACGGAAATAAACAAGAATGTCATCAACAAAGACTATGAAAAAATGTTCAAATACTACTTGAACACTCGATTCATCAAGTCCAAGAAGGCTGTTGGGGCATTTGTAAGACCAAAGGACATAACTAAAAATTCAAAGTGACATAGCTAGTTCAAAAATCTATTTTTTGAATGTAACATTCCCTGACCCTGAGCTGATGATAGTCTAATCCATGGTCCATTTTGCAAAAGTAGCTAGCACCCTAAAGTTGGTCAAACAATTCATCGATTCTAAGAAGTGGATACTTATTCTTAAAGGTGACTTTGTTCAACTGACGACTGTCACTACATATTTTGAGAGAACTGTCTTTCTTATGCATGAATAGAACTGGTATGCCTCACGGGGTGATACTAGGTCTGATGAATCCCTTATCTAGGAGATCTTTCAGTAATTCTTTTAGTTCTTTGAGTTTAGTTGGAGCCATTCTGTATGGAAAAATATATATTAGCTGAGTATCTGGGAGAAGGTCTATTCTAAAGTCAATTTTCCTTTCGGGAGGAACTCTGGGAAGATCTTTAAGGAACATATTTGAGAATTCATTTACTACTAGAACAGACTCAAGAGTTGAAGTTTCTAAGCTAGATTCCTTGATTCAAACAATATAGTAAATACACCCCTAAGATATCATCTTCTAGCTTTAAGGTATGAAATTATCTGACCCTTAAGCATTGTGGTACTACCCCTCCATTCAAGGTTTGGTTCATTTGGGAACTAAAAATAAACTATTCTATTTCTACAATTCACTAAGGTATAGCATTAGTGGATCCAATCCATGCCCAGAATGACGTAAAAGGTCATTATCTCTAACTCCACGACATCAACGGAGGTAACTTTATGAGATATTGTGATCGGATAGTTATTGTATATGTACATGGCTACAATGAAAACACCGACTGAGGTAGACACTTAAAAGGGCTCTGCTAGAGTTTTGGGACTGACTTTGAAATTCACGGCTATATATGGAGTTACAAAAAAAAAGAGAAGCTACAGGGTCTAGTAAAGACTAAACATGTAAGTGAAAGACCTGTAACGTACCAATAACTATTGCAGCTGAATTTTCATGATCTTGGCAGGACTGAAAAGCATATAATATATTCGAATGTTGACTACTGGTAGCACTGGAAGCATCCCCCTACTGAGTTGTGTGACTGGATGGAACTAACAACTTATGGGACTGGCCCTATTAGAGCAAATATCTACCTTTATGAGAAACTACCTTACACTCCCGAATCCAATGTCCTGGCTTCACACACCCAAAGAACACATCACTACCCACTCTATACTCTCCCTAATGGTTTCTGCCATATTTTTTATATAGAGGGTTCATACGGCACTATTAACACTTCCTTGGGACTTAGACCCTGGTGCTCTATCCCTATTATCTTTTCTAAATTTGGGTACTGGGGTACTAGATAAAGAGGGTGTTGGCGCTGAAGAACTTTGAAGAAACTGAGGACGGTTACCACCTTCTGACCTTGGCTGGTTAAAATTAAAACTACCCATCCTAGCTCTCTTATTTCCTCTCTCCCTCTCCTTAATATTTTCCTCCTCAATTTGTTGTGCATAGACCCTCAGTCTAGACAAGTCCATCTCCTTAATTAGAATTACAGTCCTACACTTCTTGAGTACACTATCAGATACGCCAGACATAAAGTTACTCATCTTGGACCTGCTGTCAGCTACCACATGAGGAGCATATCTAGCTAACTAAGTAAACTTGAGGGAATACTCCTTCACGCTCATGCTTCCCTACCTCAAGTGAATAAATTCTAACATTTTGTCTTCCCTTAACTCCAATGAGAAGAATCTATCTAAGAAATTTTTGTCAAACTTTTCCCATTCTATAGGCCCTACACTATAATCCTATCTTCCTTCCATTACTTAAACAATGTATGGTCAATATCTTGCAACTGATAAGCAGCTAAATCAGCACTCTCACTAGATGTCACCCCCCTAGAATTCGTTACCTTTTGAACCATATCTAAGAATTCCTATGGATTCTTTTCAGAGTTTAATCCCGTGAAGGAAAGAAGATTCATTTGGGTAAATTCCTAAATTCTGGTTGAAGCAGTAGTGGCCACTGGGTTGGCTGAAATAGAAGATGTCCATTCATTTTGAGCTGATATGGAGTTGGCAAGCGTGGTTAATACAACCCCAAATTCTGCGTGAGAAATATGCTAATCCAGAAGATCTGCCTGGACAGGTAGAGGTGCTGGATAGTTTCCTGGTTCTCTTTCGTTATTCATTTTGGTAGGCATATTATGTAAACAAAAGGAAGAAATGGTTAGATTAAGAATTTAACTTGAGCTCATACTTACTTGCACAACAAGAATACTGAAAGAAGGGAAACTTTTCCTAAATACCTTGTAGCCTCTTGGCCATAAGTGCGGAGCGGTACACCCCAATGTATAATACTCTACTTAATGCAGCTTTCAGACTTGCTAGGACACATTAAAACATAGCTCTGATAACAATTTTCTAATGCCACGAGAGTACATCTTGGGCATCACACGGTGTTTATAAATCCGAGAGACCACAAGCTAACCCACGAGCTGGTACCTGCTATGAGCACTGAGTCATAAATATGGAAGAGTAACTGATATACCATAAGGTTTTTTTATGAAAACTAAATTTTGAATATGAAGAACATAGTTATCTAAGTTTGATAAAAACACTATAATCTGAATAAAGTAAATAGCAAACTGTAGTGTCAACTGAAGTCTGATAATAAATCACTGACTCTAATGTCTGAAAGCCTCTAAAATGAATAACTGGGAGTTGATGGGACAGGCCCCAACTAACTCTAACTAACTACTAGGATAAAAACATGATATATAAATAATCTTTTCTCAAAATATAAGGAGTCACCACTACTACTGCTGAGATGTCTGAAAGCGTTGTCTGTGAACTAGCGTTAGAACCGATGATATAGTACATCATAGTGCAGGAAAAGGTAAGCAATCAGTACTTTATATATATTGGTATTCTAAATGAGGTAGGCTGATATGAATTGTTTCATGAACTGGAATAATAACTCATCTAAATATACATGTAAAGCATGGAGTACTCAATAATAAACATTAAATATGTAGATAATGAAAATATGTGAAATCTATAAATACTGTGTATGCATAGAAGCTTGTAAATATTGAATATAAATAAAATTTGTAAATACAGGAGATGCATGACCAAGCATATAACATAAATTAAATAAAAATCTATAAACTAAAATACTGATATCTTTATGCTTTGGTCAAACAACACCGAGACTGAATTATGGTCTAATTATTATACTAAGACTATGGGAGGTATCATCATACCGATATACCTTAATCTGAGCTAATCGTGGTCCAACCTGTAACCCCATTTGGAAGGGTGTTAATACCATGCCAGGGGTACTAACATTGGCTATGTGGATCCACTATACTAATATACTATCTCGAAGGACTAAGGGTGTCAAGCATAATCTTATGGGTGACCCCTGCTAGAGAGTCAAGACTAAACTGACGGGTGACTTCTCAAATCCTACGCTGGCTACATAGTTTTGGAGTTTAGGAATTACTACTAGGGACTCATCCTTTTTGATGGGGAAGCTGCCATCCCCACACTTGCTCAGTGCTATATCCTACTCCTAACTAAAAGACACTTAGATACTAGACTGTTCTGAGTTTAACTAACTGTTCTTATAATGCTCATAATATAATCTAAAGTTATTTTGAATATACTGAATCGAGGCTAAGTAAACATCTATGGTTTTCGGGTTTTCAATACCGCCAGGACTCAAAACAATAATAGTAAAATGACACTAAATCTTGGAGGACATAGCACGAAGGCTTTTATTTAAATAGTCATTTTTGTAGGCATTTTATCAAAGACTTGTAGTTCATAGCTAAATCAAATCATGGGAAGTTTTTGGAATTTATAGTAATAGCATGAATTCAATATGAATAGCATTAAATAATGATTTAACTCAAAGAAAGATAACATCAAAACTTGGGAAATTGAATAAGAACATCAATTTAATTCATACATGGTGTAGAATCATAGTTCATGGAGATTCATGGTTGAAAACTTAATATAAAACAAAGTACTTGAAAAAATTATAAATTTGTAACTTAAAATCGGATACACTTCATGGGTTAAAGGGACCATGAATGAACATTTAACATACCTTAATTGATTAGTTTCTTGAAGTTGTTGGTGAATTCTGGAGGATTGTCCTTATTTCTTTGAAGCTAGGGTTTTCTTTATTGGGAGAGAATGTTCTTTGATTTGGGGAAAAAGCTATTAATGAATAAGCTTAAGAAATCTTTTAGGATTAATTCCCATATCAGGGTGGATTGACATAATAGGAAAAATACTATTTTAACCCTGGATGAAACTTTAACTTTCCATTGAATTTACCTAATTTTGCCCTTTGGTGCGACGTGCCACTATCGTGTCAAGCAACTGAAAATTGCCAACTAGGAATGTGGATGAGGGTACGATGTGGTGGTATCGCGTTTCCACTTTAGATGCAACCTGGAAACTTGGCGCGATGCGGTTCAATCATGTTGCTTTACTAGAAACTGACAATTTCAAATTGGGTCATTGGCGCAACGTGCCATTATCGCGGTCCCTTACTGGAATTGGAAAATTTGGAATTTGAAGCCCTCCGTAATGCAGTGATATCATGGATTCACACTGGTAATTGAAAATTGTCATTTATACATACTCTGCGATGTGCTACTGGCCTGAATGATAGTGTTCAACGACAAAAACATAAAATCGCCATAACTTCTTACCTGGTTATTAGATTTGGATGAACTTTAAATCGTTGGAAAGGTAATTGAATTTCCTATATAATGGAAGACTCTAAAATGAAAAATAATTGGTATTTCTAAAATTTTATAAATGAATAATCATGCATTATGACTTAAATCATACTAGGGAAATACGGGGTATTACAGTTAGTGGGTTTAACACTAGCACAAAACTAAAGAATAAGGATAATATAATTCCATAATCAAAAAATTAAAATCATTCAAATCCATTGCACATAATCAATGTATATACCTATACATATATATATATATCACATGATGGGATAAGGAAAAAGTCTTAAAATTCAATTTGAAACATCAGTCTAGATTTTGTAGCTCAACCGTCATAATATACAAAGGCACCCACAGGCTATTTGGGGATAACTCTACCCCAACTAGTAGGGCCCTAGTACTTATGGCCACCCAAACAAGATGTTTTACGTATTCACTTTACGAGTGTCTAACCTCCCAACGTATCATGGTGAAACAAGAACCAAAATCATGTAAAATAAAATGGGAGACTCGAACCTCCAAATCATAATATAATAATAATAAAGGGTATTCAAATCACCCAATCATATAAACCTCCGTATTGACAACCACAGTTTCCAATATTGGTCCCTCGAAACCTCCACTTTCATAAATTAGCTCAAAACCTATTGGAATGCTTGGGGGTTTCACAACACTGTGAGGAACTAGGTCTCTCATAGTCAATCACAAGAAATAAAACACTAAACGAACTAGTAACAAAAGATATTGAAGGAAATAAAAAGAAAACATGATTAAATATGGAAACCTCTTTTCACCAGAGAGGTAAAAACCACGGCCTGCCCTCACAAGGCCTCAAAATTTCAGTATAATTAACCTCTTGATTATAAACACAAACCTGAACCTAAATCTACGCTCCTCTTGGATGTAATAACTCTTCTACAAGGTAACCTTCATAAATCTTCCAAGACTCCCTCATAAACTTATTAACTATAATTAGTATCAAACTTAGGCATCTATGCCTAAGCACTCTCTATGCAAAGACAACAATAGACAATTAATCTTATAGACTTAGTAAATAAGTTATAAATCAGGATTCACTCAAGAACACTCACTTTTTTAGATTACAAATGAATTAAGAACATGAGCAATACTTGACAAATGTTGTAAATTGAGTTTTTGAATTTTTCATCTCTTCAACACTCTTTTAATTTTTCAAAAACCACTTGATGAAGAAGCATTCTTTTCCTTATAAATATTAGTGCTGATTAGTGTTGAAATAGTATTAGACGAAGTGTACTTAATAGTACAAACAACACCTGGAAAGTTTATTACACAAGAGGATAAATCTATAGAGACGAGTTCCAGCTATACTGTGGCCTTGAACATCTAAGTACCTGGTCAATTGTAGTCATATACTCATGATTAAAACAAGATATTTCAATTTTCCCCTTTGATGATGACAAACAAGACAGTGTTTTGAGCACCAATACACAGTGATCATATTCAATTAGTGTTATTACCACTACTGAAGATCGATGTTCCTCCTTATCATTAAATCACCATACTTCAACCATCATACAATATAGGTAACTTGTCCCTTATTTTCATTTATAGCAAAAAATCAAGTCATTTTTTTCCTTGTCACAGTGCCTTATAATTACTTCCCACTCTGTCATTATTCCTCCAAACAGTCTATCACATACTTCCCCCTGTCAACATACAATTCATATATGTTTTTAAACTCACATATGTAGTTCAACATGGTACCGAGTCCCCACCACTTGAAATTAGTATTCCCCTATTTTGGCATAATTGAAAAGTGAAATGAGTAAACTAAGAGTAAAATATGCCTAGGTAAGTTAACTCATGGACTCTGGGTCAACATTAACGTGAAGAATAACTTCAAACTAAAAGAGATAATTAAGGCATAGAAATAGAATTCATTCAGTTTAAAAATAATAATTAGTACCAATACATCATACACAAGTAACACATAAAATAAATTATCTTCAAGAGATAATATAATAACAAAAATATTAGACTAACATAGTATTGATGAGACAACGGGGTTAACAGGGCTTAGGTGGAGGAAGGTTTGGGGGAAGGGACTTAAGCAACATCTCTATTCTAGCATTTCTTGTATTATAGGCATCCAACAATTATTTGTGAGGACCTTCACTTTAGCACTTAATCCTTGAACTTCAAGTATTTGTTTTTCAACTTTCGCCTAGAGATTTGCATTTTCAACTGCAAATTCATCATTGAACCTGGCCCTTCAGAAGATAACTTATTATTCTACAACTTCAATTACTCTATATCAACGTCTTTGGAAGCCTAATTTATTCTTAACTATTCCATTTCTATGCCCAAATTTTCTTAATCAACTAGCAACTCAAATACTTAAGATACAGATCCACCTTTACCCTCTATGCATTCATTCTCCATAACAGTTATCATACTGAACATCTGTTTGGCTGTTCCTGGGGTTTCCTTAGTTCCATCTATACCATAATCTTTAAACTCCTTGTTCAAAAGATATCCATTTAGCACTCGATCTTTGACATCCTTTTTTGAAAGAACTTTATGCATATGCACTATCATTAGAGCAGGAAGACATATCAGTTCAAACTTGCTCCAACATTCAATAAAAAATAGGTCAACATCAGAGGTAATTATTTTTTTATATCTTAGCAACATAAAATTTTTAATAAATTCAAATATCAGTTAATACTCACTTATCAAGAATTTATTTTTCACTAAAGCTATATAGGCCCTCATACTTTTGATGCATTGATCATAAATTAATTAAAGGTTGGTGCTTCATAACTATCCTTAAACCAAAAACAGGAATATCCAAGATCTTCCCCAATAATTCTTCATCTAGATTGATAAGCTTCCCTAGCACCTGCGCATTCAAATTTAGCCTATCTTTTAAGAATTACAGGGTATAATAGAATTCCCTGAACTCATTTCAAATACTATTTGTGCTTCTTCATTGAAGAGATGTAGATATCATTGGTGCCTGACATATTGTTCCAATTCCACCATCCCAGGATTTTCATAAATTTTGTGATAAAAACTTCCTTATAAAAGGTTTTGTGTTCTCAAGTTCCTAATCCTTCTTTTTCTAGACATTTTTTTCTTTTTGTTACTCCCTTTTTATTCCTTTGGGCTCACTAGTTGGCTCTTCTTTTTTAATAGTTTTTCTTCTCTTAGGACAAGGTCCCTCAGAGTCTTTCCTTTTCTTTAAAGCTCTATGTTTCTTCCTTAATCCAGCAGAGCTACTAGAATTTCTCTTAGATGACATGGTCCTATAAACTAAAATAACATCCTTTAAAAGAAATAATACCTTTTGAATTCACGTTCTTACATCCATCAACCTCCATAATTTCAATATCTCTTTTTTACTCTACTGCAACAGTTTTCTTGAGCCTTCTTCTTTTCATGGTTCAAGATTTGTTAACTGTCATCGAATCTTCTAATACTTTCCTTTAATATTCTCTTGTAGAATTAGATCTAGTAACCTTAACCTCAGAATCCATCATTTACTCCTAATATCTATTTCTACTTAGTTTCTTCATAGACCATCTCAGAGGCACTTCATTTTCATCATCCTCATTCTTTTAATTTGGATATGACATTACTTTATTCTTATTACCTACTTCTTGTTCCACTTGGTTAACTTATATATCCTTGGTGACATAGTCCAGCACGAGTAAATTCTCAGCTACCTAGTTTTCATTGCAGGAAAGATTAATCATTTTTATCAAAATTTCTTAAATAAATAATTTAGCGAAAAATAGTTTAAATCTTAAGGTGTAGGAGAATCAGGTGCTTGTTGAGTTGTATAGGTTTTGACTTTTTTAGATTTTTTTGATGACTAAAGAAATTATAAATTTTCATGTAGTTTTGAATTTTCACTAGAATAGGGAGTTTTAGGTTAAGAAATTTCTTGATCTATTTTGGACCCAAACTCTTGGTTTGGATTATCTATCATGATTATTTGATCATAACTTCCAAGGTTAAGGAGATTTCAATTGAGAGTGTCTTGAAAGTGGGTTTTGGACTTTCTATGGGAGATTCAGTTAGTGGATTTGAGTAAAGTTGTTGTTGGAGACGTGAAGTTATATTTTCCATGCTTTCAATTTTTGAAGAATCAGAGTGTTTAATTTGGATATGTTCAGTTTGATTTTCTTGAGTTCTATCTACTTTGGGGTTTTTAGCTGGGTGTGAGAAAGTAGTAATATCATCCATTTGATTTTGATACATAGAGATAAATTGGTACTTGTTTTGCTTAGAGAAGATTGTTGATTTGGGAAAATAAATTTAATTAGCTGAAGGATGGTAAAAAGGTCTGATTTAGAAATTTTAATAGGTGGCCAATGTCACAAAAAGATGTTTCTTTTGAACTGACATGTCTAAACCTAATAAGTGCGACTCTTCATTTTGTAATGAACTAACTGTTTGTTGCAGATAAAGAAAGACACATGGCCATTTTCAGACAACATTATATAATTATTAAATCATCTTGTATAGTTACTAACCTGAGATGGACCAGGTCCCTTACCTTTGAGTGAATATTTCCAATTTGTTCATGCAACATTCGTCCACTTCCTAAGATATTCCCATGGGTGTATACCCGCAAAATGTATGATACTGAGTTAGACTAATATTTACAAATTTTATCGAGAATATTTGCCTCTTTATTACAGAATTTTTTTTGACAAACAACAGATTCACAAGTTAGGTCAGGTCAATTTGATTAGTTCCTTCTTCAACTTGAGTAAGAATCAATGGTTAGTCTTCTATGTCATTACCATTCTCATCTTATTTCCTTAGCTTTTTCCATATATATTTATCACCACTAACTATCTTTCTTCATTCAATAGATATTCCCCTCTCTTTTTTGAAATTTCAACTATATATTTTCTAGGACCTAGTCCTTTGAATTCAATTACTTCAAAATGAGACACCTCTATCTTGAAGTGTCTTGAGAGAGAGGACAAATTCAGACCTTTAATTATTAAGCTTTGAACACGATCAATCAATGATATATTTTTCACTTCAATCCTCTTCCTCATACCTGGAATCACGATCACAAGTTTGATTTAGGAAGCCATTTAAGTTTGAGATCCCGGTAAGATGATAAATGTGTGATCAAATTTTTCTTAGCCCATGTAGGTAGAGAGTTATTTTTTACCTTTTTCAAGGTATTCAATCTCTTAGGCCATATATTATCATGTTTAACATATCAAAAACCATTTATTCTTGCTCTCACCAAGATTTGAAATCTTTTCTTAGTGTGCCCATCTTTTCCACAATGGGTGCATAGGAGTTATTAACCTTGGTCTCTAACATTATTGATAATATTTTCTTGAGATCCAATAGGTTAAAATTGTCCTTGATATACCAAGTCTCAACCATTATTAGCACCTTGCCTAGTTAAATTAGAATGAATTTGTGTAGAAGTAGTCCATTTAAGAGACTTGTTGATATCATCTCTCTAACGAACCGATTCTCTTTCTAACTCTTAGTTAGTTTATGTAAAGAGTCGATCAAGACACTATAAAGACCTTTTATCTTACTAGGAGAGTAGATAAAAAGTTATCCTTAATGTCAAAAAAAGTTTCCTTTTTATCTTCTACATCTTCTGTGTAGTCCATAAGGGCAAACAAGGTGTCATAAATAACTGGACTATCTTCCACTACTAACATAGACACATCTCGAGGCTTCTCATATTTATCAGATTAACTTGAAGAATCTCCCCATGATGTCAGTTCTTGCTTTACTGCATACTCAGCAGAAGTTTTCCTTCTTAATTTTTCATGGACTTGGTCTTTATTCGTTCCCTTGTTACTTACTATGTTTGAGAAACTCCCAGTAATTCAATTTGTGCAGTGGAAAATTCTTAATAAAAGGCTTAGTACTTCTACATTTGGGAAACACTCCAACAATTCTTCTTTTTTCTTGTTTCTTTCTCTTCTTTGGAACTCTCCAATATTCCTCTTGGATTTGACAATCTTTTTGCCAAATAGGAAACAATGGTGTCCTTTTCTGCTGAGTCATGTTTGGAAGTATTCAATACTGGGGATTATTCCCTTTTTATTTATTCTTCTCCAGCCCTACTTCTTAAGCACATGGGTTTTAAGATTTCTAATCAATTCATCCATAGGGTCTTCAGGTTTCTCTCTTTAGTTAGGATATCTACTTTACTTTCCCAAGACTTAAGAAGAACCCCAAGAATCTTTCTCACCTACTTATTCAATGGAATCACTTGTCCCAAGACTGAAGGTTTCATACTGAGTTAATATGTATAATTTTGAATCCTTCAGATCAGTGGTACCTTCATAAGAATTACTCAAGAAATCCCAAGTGTCTTTGTCCTTTTTAGAGGCTGAGATCCTGTTGTATTCATCAGGCCCTAGGCCACAAACTAACAGTTTTATGTCCTAGTAGTTTTTTTCAACTATTCTCAAATCTTCAACATTGAAATCCCTCCTATTTTTGATAACCATTCATGTGACTTCAACCACTTTTACTTCTCCAGTACAAGCTCACGTTGACAAATCTGCCAAGACTCCCTCAAAAATTGATTAAAGCTAATCAGTATCTAAACTTAGGCATCTCTACCTAAGCACTATTTAAGTAAAGAAAGAAAAAGAGTATTACTCTTATAGACTGAGTAATATGTTTAAAACTTAGGATTCACTAAAGAACACTCACTCTTTTAGCTTACAAAATAACTAAGAACATGAGCAATACTTGAGCAATATTGTAAATTAAGTTTTTGCCTTTTTCCTTTCATTGACATTATTTTAAGTTTGTAAAAACAAATTAACAGAGAACCATCCTTTTCCTTTTAAAGATTAGTGAGGATTAGGGTTAAAATGTTGTTGGACCAGGTGTCCTTAATAGTACAAACATCACCTGCACATTTTTTTACTTAAGAGGACAATCTGTGCCGACGTGTGCCATCTGTATTCTTGCCTTGAACATCAATGGACCTGGTCCTTTTTAGTCATCTGCTCATCATCAAAATAAGATACATCACAACCCTCATTAAATCCCAGTTAAAATAAAAATCACACATTCCCATTCATTGAACCATATTAAACATTAAGGCATTTATTGTCAATATCATCATACAAACTACACTTAAAAGGTAACAACAACATGCCAAAACAATCTACCCACTTGGGGGAATTCATAACCCCCTTGGTTCAATTTTACATTTGCTTGGGGAATTACATAATCCCATAAGGTTCAATTCAAAATCATAATTCAATAGTTAAAGAATAGTTCAATTCCCAAATTACTCCTATTTAAAAACAATTTCATAATATGGGTTTGGGGTCATTAACACATCAAAAGTCACAAGTTTGGGGATATCATGATTCCCTAGTTCATTCACTATTCTCATGCATCCATAAGTTCAAAAACATAAATAAAGAATGAATAATAATATGTAAACCATGGGAAAAATTTCTCAATCAATAAACATTCAAAACTCACAACCTTTGTTTCAAAACCAACATAAACATCTCATGAACAATAATTTTAAAAATATGCTTTTATCAAATTAATAACGAGGGAAAGTAACATGCTTGAAATACCAAGTTTAACCTAAAGAAGTTAACCCTTGAGCCCTTGGATGACCTACTTCTTGGAAACACTAGGTAAGGCTGCCTTAATGATTTTGAGAGTGCATAGATGTGTTTGATTATGTTAATAATTAAATATAACCCCCTGAAGTTCATTCTAGATGTGGGGCTTTAATTGTTCATGAAGCGAATTATGCAACGTGCCCTAAATATAAATGTTAAAATTTAGTCATTAATTACTATGGGTCACTAGACTAATCATATAGACTCTTTACGACTCGTCAACCTTAGTCATAATCCAGACAGTTCCCAGGAGACCCACACACTGGTAACCCTAACACTCAACTGGTACCATTTATAATATCACCCTAAGACTTGTAGGGTCTAGTCATAACCAACAAGGAACCCATTTGGGTGAACACTGGATATCCTACGATTTGCACTGAAGGACTCATAATGAGTCATTACCACTCATAGTGAGACACTTGAACTTAGAGCAATACTTAGCCACTTACTTTCTGATTTGGTTATGACTTAGGTATCTAGGACACATCAAGAATCCCTAAGAATCATATCTACAGGCCGTACTCATGAAAACAATTCAAGTACCATTAACTGGACACCTTACAACTAAGGTCACATGACCCTTCAAGAAACCCAACGACTTATTGGGTAGTCAAGATAGTGAGAACAAAATTTAAAATTTTTAAAACACTAATAAATGGGGGAATTACAACAAAATAGGTGGGGATAAGGAATTTCCGATTTTCCAACTCAAAAAGCAATAATATAAATGGCCACCTGCCTGTAACTCTCCAACTTTGCTAAGCAAACCATATCACAACACAAAAGGAGCTCCACACCTCTACACTTTTAACAAGGGCAAACCATCACAACGGAATGAACCCAATAAGTCTAACAGGTGAACTCAGTACATAAAAATATCAATATCAATATCACTATCGGGTGATGAACTACCAAATAATGATGAACGAACCTCAAACTAGTCAATATTTCAAACAGACTAACCAAGAAGGGATAGCCAACACAAAAGCCTTCCCAACCAAGAGGAAAGTCTAAGAATCTCAAACTCAGTAATGGGAAATATGACTAAATTACCAACTCTAGAGTCATGAAGAATCATAGAAGGTCAACTTACCTTCGATACCATAATATGTTCTGGAATACATCTACCACAACAAACAAAGAGGGAAAACAATCAACCCCTTCGTACTAGGACAAGGAAATTATCAAATTTTTCAATATATAATTAGGACACCAAATAAGAATCACAATGAAATAAAATTCTAACTAGATAACATTTGTCTATACAGATATCCAGTGAGGATCAATTACATGAAGTAATAATATCAAACAATATCAATAACCTCAAGCAGTGATAGGAATAATTACAACAACTTCAACATCAATATAATGAATAGGTGTTACTAAAATGAATCAACAATATCATGTACCACTCAACAGCTACAATAAGGCTAATATGCCAAGATAAATGGAATTCAAACCCAAAAGCTACAACCATAGCGTGAAATATCAACAAATATCTACTTCATCCACTAATAAAAGAAATACACCATGTAGTAGTCATAAAATAATGAATTCAATAGCAAAGCACAAAATAATCAATATTAACTCATGAAGGCATATAATCATCAATAGGTATGAAAACCCCAATACACATTACAAAATATAAATGAACACCTATCATAGTGTATGTAATAAGAAATTACATGCTTGACTAATATAGGGAGAATAAATCTAAACGGATCCAAACTCGAATCGACCAACTAAATTTTCTACTGAGGTGTCAACCGCCTTATATCTAACTACAGATATCACAACAACACAAAGCTTATTTGAATGAGTTGAACTAATTAGAAATTCCATATTGGGGACACTCTCTAGACCAATAATCAATCTCTCTTTAATAGCAGCAATCTTCTGAAGATCTAATCCTTGCAAGCAATATGAACTAAGCATAAATGGATGATCAAGAAATATTTACAACAATATCTACTCTAATGTCAATCTTTCCTATTATCATAGCCTAATGTAAGAACTTTAGGATGGCAAGGAAAATATATACTAAATTTATGTAATCACAAACTCACATCTAGGCACTCTTTGAAACCATATCTTATCTCACCATAACTAAATAAGCACTCAAATTATATAGTAATAGCACTAACCTGAAGGTATGGTCCCTTGCCAGAACTTTCATAGGTTATAATACATGATCTTTTAATGGCCCTCAAATAATCCATAACCTGAGAGAAGAAAGCCCCAACTTCTATTATTTGCTCTGGCGCCAAAAAGAGTGGCAAAGCAAATCCATAATCAAATCCATGTATGAAGTCCTATTTTTAGGATATAGCATCATAATATTCCTTGAACACTCGATAAATACAATTCGTACTTATAGACAAGTCCAGAACAATCATTGTAATAACTCATACTTTTCTTAACTAAATTTGACGACTAGAATGTCAAGTGTTATCTTCAAGAAAGAATGAATTCCCATGAATGTGAATTTTTTTTTAGACCCTCTAATATGTAGGAAATTGAATTAGCTTTCCAAAAATATAAGATTTACCTAAATCTGATAACTGAGTAAGAAGTTCTGACTATTTTAAGTTCCAGTCATAAAACACTGTGATTTGGGCCTGTAGCCCATCGTAGAGAAGTAAAAAATCACAATTATCAATTTCCAGTAAAACTCCACGATAATGGCACGTCTCGGAGGAGTCCTATTTCACATTTGGAAATTTCTAGTTAGCCAACATGACGTTAGAGCATTGCACCAGTGGCCAAAATAGCAATCCAAAAGGGCACAACAATTGTGATAAATCACGGTGAACACCTAGTTCCTACTTTTGCTTTTCCAATGTGCCACTGCGATAGTGGCGAATCTTGGTGGCCTAGTAAATCGGGATTTTAATCATTTTTCTAGTTCTGATTCAATGTTTAATAAGTGCATTTTGGTAAATCCCTAAGGCACCAATCTTTCTTAGACAAAGAATTAAGCCTATAGCAAAGCACTTTAGCTTGTTTAATCAATTCTCTCTCAAAAGAATACCCTAAAGCTCATACTTTCTCTCCATGAAAACCCAGTTTCTCCAATAATTATCCAAAGCAATTCAAGATTAACTGTTCTCAATTCAAGAACTCTAAAAATTCATTTTCAAAAGCATTAATAGGGATCCAAGATTCAACTCTTAGCCATAATTAAAGATTGCTATTTCAGGATAGTTTGTGTTATGAGCATCCTATATAGGTTACACGTTGGACTCCATGAATGCTCACATGGTTTATGTCGGTTAGCAGAACCTCCCAAAAAGAAGTCCCCTACTATTAAAACAATCTATTTGTTTATATCACACCCGTTTAGGTTTCTATATCTCAAAGATAAAGGGAAAGTGACCAAAATGTTTCTTGGGCCCTATTTATAACCCTTTAAAGCATGTAGATGCTAATATCACCATTAAATAGACAATGATCTACATACGCAATTATCGTAGGCCTTGCCACAATTGCCATGGAATTAGTATCAGTAATGTCAAAACTTGTTTTCTCCCTGAAAACTTATTTGGACTTTGATTTTTGAAAATAAACTATGTAAACCCACTAAATTCATCTTTCTAGATGAATTGGAGAAGTCGGATGTTCTATTCAATGTCGTTTAGACAAATTGTGGTCCCCACACCCATATTTTATGATTTTTCCACATTCAAACCAATCACTTCATGTTCTTGATTTTAAAATTTTTCTTCCAAAGCAATTTTCTCTTTACTTAGTTCATGTAAAGTGTCAATCAACACTCTATCAAGAACTTTTATCTTCCTAGGAAAGAAGTTAAATAGCTAATCCTTAATGTTAGAAAAAGTTACCATTTTTTTCTCTCCATCTTCTATGTAGTCCATAAAGGCAAACAAGGTGTCATAACTAAGTGGACTATTTTCCACTACTAACATAGACACATATGCAAGCTTCTCATATTTATTAGATTAACTGAAAGAATCTCCCCATGATGCTAGAGCTTGCTTTACTGCAAACTCAGCCGGAGTGTTCCTTCTTGAGTTTTCATAGACCTGGTCTCTATTTGTTCCCTTATTACTTGCTATCTTTGAGATACTTCCACTAATTTAATTTGTGCAGTGGAAAATACTTAATAAAAGGCTTTGTACTTCTACATTTGTGAAAAACATCAACGATTCTTCCTTTTTTGTTGTTGCTTTCTCTTCTTTGGAACTCACCCATATTCCTCATGGATTTGACAATCTTTTTGCCAAATAGGTAAAATTAGTGCCCTTTTCTACTAAGTTATGTTTGGAAGTATTCAATGTTGGGGATTATTACCTTTTTATTAAATTCTTCTCCAGCCCTACTTCTTAAGCACATGGGTTTTAAGATTTCCAATCAATTTATCCATAGGGTCTTCAGGTTTCTCGCTTCAGTTATAGTCTCTATTTTACTTTCCCAAAACTTAAGAAGAAATCCAAGAATCTTTCTAACCTGTTTATTCAATGGAATCACTTGTCCCAAGCTGTAAAGCTCATTTCTTTCATACTGAGTTAATATGTCTACTTTTGAATCCTTCAGATCGGTGGTACCATCATAAGAATTACTCAAGATATCCCAAATCTATTTGTCCTTTTTAGAGGCTGAGATCATATTTTATTTATCAGGCCATATGCCACAAACTAACGGTTTCTTGGCCTTGTGGTTTTATTCAACTCTCCTCATATCATCATCATTGAAATCTCTCCTGTTTTTGATAACCATTCTTGTGACTTCAACAGCTTTGACTTCGCTACTACAAGCTCACATCAAAAACACTTCCAAGACTCCCTCAAAAATTGATTAAAGCTAATCAGTATCTAAACTTAGGCATCGCTACCTAAGAACTTTCTAAGTAAAGAAAGCAAACGAGCATTACTCTTATAGACTAAGTAATTTGTTTTCAAATCAGGATTCATTCAATAACACTCACTCTTTTAGCCTGCAAAGTAACTTTGAAATGAGCAATACTTGAGCAATATTGTAAATTGAGCTTTTACCTTTTTCCTGTCTTTGACATTCTTTTAAATTTGTGAAAACCACTTGAGGAAGAAGCATCATTTTTCTTTTAAAGATGAGTGAGGATTAGGGTTAAAATATTGTTGGACCAGGTGTCCTTAATAGTACAAACATCACCTGCACATTTTTTTACTTAAGAGGACAATCTGTGCCGACGTGTGCCATCTGTATTCTTGCCTTGAACATCAATGGACCTGGTCCTTTTTAGTCATCTGCTCATCATCAAAATAAGATACAGCACAACCCTCATTAAATCCCAGTTAAAATAAAAATCACACATTCCCATTCATTGAACCATATTAAACATTAAGGAATTTATCGTCAATATCATCATACAAACTACACTTACAAAGTAACAACAACATGCAAAAACAATTTCACAACTTGGGGGAATTCATTACCCCCTTGGTTCAATTTTACATTAGCTTGGGGAATTACATAATCCCATAAAGTTCAATTAAAAATCATAATTCAATAGTTAAATAATAGTTCAATTCCCAAATTTATCATAGTTAAAAACAATTTCATAATATGGCGTTGGGGTCATTACCACGTCAAAAGTCACAAGTTAGGGGAAATCACAATTCCCTAGTTCATTCACCATTCTCATGCATCCCCAAGTTCAAAAACAAAAATAAATAATGAATAATCATATGTAAACCATGGGAAAACATTTCTCAATCAATAAACATTCAAAACCCACAACCTTTGTTACAAAACTAACATAAACATCTTATGAACAACAATTTTAAAAATATGCTTTTATCAAATTAAGAATGAGGGAAAGTAACATGCTTGAAATACCAAGTTTCACCCAAAGAATTTAACCCTTGATCCCTTGGATGACCTACTTATTGGAAAACCTAGGTATGGCTGCTTTAAAAAATTTGAGAGAACATAGATGTGTTTGAGTATGTTAACGATGAAATATAACCCCCTTAAGTGCTTTCTAGAAATGGGGTTTTAATTGTTCAATGAGTGAATTATCCAACGTGCCCCAAAAATAAATGCTTAAATTTAGTCATCAATTACTATTGGTCGCTATACAACTCATATAGACTCTTTACAACTCATCACCCTTAGTCATAGTCAAGAAAAATCCCAGGAGACACACACACTGGTGAACCTAAGACTCAACTAATACAACTCGTAAAGCACCCTACGACTTATAAGGTTCATTCATAATCAACAAGGAACCCATTTGGGTGAACACTAGGTATCTCATGATTTGCATCTAAGGACTCGTAATGAGTCCTTTCCACTCTTAGTAAGACACTTGTACTTAGAGCAATACTTAGCCACTTACTTTCTGAATTGGTTAGGATTTGGGTATCTAGGACCCATCAATAATCCCTGCAAATAGTATCTCTAGGTCTTACTCATTACGATAATTCAAGTACCATTAACTGAACTCCTTACGACTATGGTCACATGACCCTTCAAATAACCCTACGACAAATAGGGGTAAGTTATAGTCACGATAGTGAGAATAAAATTTCTCAAATTTTAGAAGACTAATAACTAGGGGCGTTACAACAAAATATGTGGGGATAAAGAATTTCCATTTTTCCAACTAAAAAAGCAATAATATAAAAGGCTACCTACCTATAACTCTCTAACTCCGCTAGGCAAACCATATCACAACACAAAAGGAGATCCCAATCTCTATACTTATAACAAGAGCAAACCATTACCAAGGAATGAACCCAATAAGTCTAACACATCAACTCAGTACATAAAAATATCAATATCAAAATCACTATCGGGTGATGAACTAGCCAATAATGAAGAATGAACCTCAAACTAGTTATTCTCACAAATGGACAAACTAAGAAGGGATAACACACACAAAAGCCTTCATAACCAAGAGGAAAGTCTAAGAATCTCAAACTCAATAATGGGAAATATGACTAAATTACCAACTCTAGAGTCATAAAAAATCATGGAAGGTCAACTTACCTTCGATACCATAATAAGTTCTAGAATAAATGTAACACAACTAACAAAGAGGGAAACAATCAACCCCTTTGTACTATGACAAGGAAATAATCAAATTTTTCTGTATATAATTGGGATACCAAATAAGAATCACAACTAAATGAAATTATAACTAGATAAAACTTGTCTATACATATACCCAATGAGGATCAATTACATCAGGTAATAATTTCAAGCAATTTCAATAACTCAAGTAGTGATATGAATAATTACAATAACATCAACATCAATATCATAAATATGTGGTACTAAAATCAATCAGCAATATCATGTTCTACTTAACAGACATAATAAGGCTAATATGCCAAGATAAATGTAACTTGAACCTAAAAGCTACAACCATAGGGTGAAATATCATTACATATCTACTTCATCCAGTACAAAAAGAAAAACACCATGTAGTAGTTAAAAAATAATGAATTCAATAGAAAGGCACAAAATATTCAATATTAACACATGTAGATATATAATCATCAATAAGTATGAAAACCCCAATACTAATTACAAAATATAAATAAACACCTATCATAGTGTAATCAACAATCACATACCTAACTAATATAGGGAGAATAATCCAAATGGATCCAAACTCGAACCGACCAACTAAATCATCAACTGAGGTGCCAAGCACCCTATATCTAACTATGGATATCACAACACCATGAGGCTTATTTGAATAAGCTTAAATAATTAGAAATTCTATATTTGGGACACTCTCTAGACCAATAATCGATCTCTCTTTAATATCAGCAATTTTCTGAAGATCTAATACTTGTAAGCAATATGAACTAAGCCTAAATGGATGATCAACAGACATTTACAACAATAACTACTATAATTTCAATCTTTTCTATTATCATAGCCTAATGTAGGAACTCTAGGCTGGCAAGGAAAATATATGCTAAATTTATCCAATCACAAACTCATATCTAGGCGCTTTTTGAAAGCATATCTATCTCGCCCTAACTAAAACAAGTGCTCAGATGATATACCAATAGCTCTAACCTCATGGCATGGTCTGTTGCCACAACTATCATAGGTCTTAATACATGATCTTCTTATGGCCCCTAAAGAATCCATAACCTGAGAGAAGAAAGTCCCAATTGCTATCATTTGCTCTTACACCAAAAAAGTGGCAAAGCTAGTCCTTAATCAAATCCATGTAGGAAGTCCTGTTATTAGGATATAGCATAATCATATTCCTGGAGTACTCGATAAATCCAATTTGTACTCATAGACAAGTAAGGAATAGTGAGTGTAATACCTCATACTTTTCTTAACTCAATTTGATGACTAGAATATCAAGGGTTATCTTCAGAAAGAATGACTTCCTATGTATGTAAAAATTTTTAGTTTTAGACCCTCCATTATGTATTAAATTGAATTAGCTTTCCAACAATATAAGATTTGTCTAATTTTGATAACCGAGTAAAATTTATGACTATTTTAAGTTCCCATCATAAAACATTATGGTTTGGGCTGTAGCCTATCATAGAGAAGTAAAAAATCACAATTGTCAAATTCCAGTGAAACTCCACGATAATGGAACATCTCGAAAGAGTCCCATTTCATTTTTGCAATTTCCAAAAAGCCTAAAAGACATTGGTTCATCGCACTACCGGCCAAAATAGCAATCCAAAAGGGCACCATGATTATGGCATGTTGCGATGAATGCCTAGTTCCCACTCGTCCTTTTCTAGTAAGACACTATGATAGTGGCACATCTGGACGGCCTAGTAAATCGGGATTTTGGTAATTTTTCTAGTACTTATTTAATGTTTAATAAGGGCATTTTGGTTAATCCCCAAGGCCCCAATCCATCTTAAACAAAGAATTAAGCCTATACCAAAGCACTTTATGGTTGTTTCATCAATTATCTATCAAAATAAAACCCTAAAGCTCAAACTTTCTCTCCAAGAAGACCCAATTTCTCCATAAATTCTCCGAATCAATTCAAGATTAGGGATTCCCAAAGTAATAAGCCTAAGAATTCATCTTTAAAAGAACTAATAGTGATTTAATATTCAAGTCTTAGCATCAAGATAATCAATTATGGTATGTGGGGTTTCTAAACAAGGATAATTCTTTCATTCTTGTACCCAAAACTTATTTTAATTACAAATTTACTGAGTTTCATGTGATTTCCCATTAAATTGAAGTTAGGGCTTATACCGAATATTGCTATTTATAAGATTATAAGATTTCAAGGGAATTAAAAGCTGAATTGCATGTCTACGTTCATATTTTCATGTATATTGTAGGAATCTCAGATTTTAAGTTGATTTATAAATGTTTACATTACCAATTATGAATATTATGATATTTTAGCATGAGTTTGATGCATGGGTCTTTGCTCTTCAAGATTGTTTGTGCTTTGAGCACCCTATGATAAGATTATTCTTAGATTTTTTATAATGATTTGACTTCATAGTCCAAAGGTAATATAAATAATCCACATCGTTCACATTACTTGAGATTTTAAAGAAAGAAAAAGCATAATTGGTTTTTTTGTAAACCCTTATTCTATTTTTGAAGTGGATTTATTAAGATCCTAAGCATAAGGAGTAGTATTTAGCACAGAGATAGGTATGTTGCTAGGGTTTTAGGAGTAGTATTTAGCATCGAGAAGGGTATGTTACCAAGTTTTATGACCCTAAACAAGGTGCTACCATAGGATTAAGATTATTCCCACTTCTACGTACATGACTAAGATTGTGATCACTTAAGATAAAAAAATCTATTCCGATTTCAAGGGTAGAACAACTATCCCCAATAAAAAAATCTATTTCGATGTCAAGGGTAGAACAACTCTCCCTAATATGGGTAAGATGTTGGACTACATAAATGCTGACATGGTTTATGTCAGTTAGGAAAATCTCCCACAAAGAGTTCCCTACTCTGAAAACAATCTATTTTTTTATACCCTTAAGATAAAAGCATATGTTTTGGAAACTACGGGTTTTAAGATTAATAAAGTTTTGCGATGAAGTCTTCTCCTTATAGTTTACAAGATAATAAAGTGGTTTTTAGAAAGAACAAATTTTAGAACTGAATGTAACGTCTCATATGATTTATATTAAATGCTTTGTTGTTCATGATTTATGATCCTTAGATTGGAAATTTCTCAATCCTAAGTGAGTCATTTACATTTATCATACATGGATTTATAAACTATGATGATATTGTTTACTTATTACATTCACCCTATAAGCTAAGTACATCCTCAAAGTATAGATCCACATATACGTCTATGTGCTACAATGCCTCATAATGTAGGTTTAGGTGCTTAATAGCAGCAGCGTGAGTGATTTACCAGCATCTCATCTATATTTCTACAGTTGGTGAGTCCTCATATTTTTGGGGACATAGCTATTTAGATTTCTAGTTTCTTAATAGATGATTTAGTATTTATTTCAGAGAGTTTGAGTCAACTGGGGCTTATCCCAGTGACTCTCTAGATTCAGTCAGTAGAGGCTTGTCGTACTACTAGATTTAGTTTTAGATTTTTAGTTGCAGTATTCAAATTTTAATTATTTGCTTTATCAAACTATTGAGATTAGTATTTCCAGATATAATCAGATAATTTACATAGTTTTCTGCACTTAATATGATTTTAAATTCATCTTACACTATTTTGAGAGTTTGATTTAGTAGAAGGTAGACAGAGTTAGCTAAGGACTACTTGTTGTTTGAAGCACCGTGTGGCACCCCAGGAACTCAAATTTTGGGGCATTACAAACTTGGTATCAAAGACTAAGGCTTAGAGAGTCCTAGAAAGTTTGACAAGCCACGTTATGTAGGGTCTTAATCATCTATGTGAAGTGCACCACATCTATATGTAAGAGGCTATGGAGTGTTTTAGGAACTTATCTCTTCTTTAATAATCTATCCTAAATTCAGTGTCTCTATCTTCTTCTAACTTATCATTTGACATGATAGAAAATGCCTCCCCATTGAGTTAACGCATGCAAAAATGATAACAAGCCACCTCAGCTTATAGATCCTTTGAATAAGAATATGTCATATGCAGAGTTTTGGGCTACATTTTAGGTGCTAAGCCAAGCTATGATAACTGATATTTAGGGCAACCTTCAGGCTGTAGTCCTATTTTTTCAAGATATGGACTTAGCTATTGCCAGAATTTAAGATTTTATGAGAATGAACCCGCTGGAATTCATTGGGTCAAATACAGGGGAGAACGTATACTTTTATCTAGATGAGGTAAAGAAGATTACCCAAATTATTCATACTTTGAAAGAGTAGAGTGTAAAGTTCACATCCTATAGGCTGAAGGATGTTGCATATGATTGGGTAGTAATGTGAAAGGAAAGTTGAGGGAAGAATGCAACTCCCATGCCATGGCATATATTTCAGGATGCGTTTCTAAATTAGTTCTTCACACGTAAGATGAAGAAATCTAAGATAGATGAGTTTATTAATTTGAGGCATGGCTCAATGATAGTGAATGAGTATTTTCTCAATTTCACCCAGCTGTCTAAGTATTCCCTTGATAAGCAGGCTGACCCTGGGTCAAGAATAAGTAAGTTTGTGATCGATGAATCTGGGTTGGTAGTTATGAAGTGTAGGAATGCTATTCTCATTGGAGACAAGGATCTTGTTAGATTAATGATGCATACTTAGTATATTGAGGTAGTAAAGTTGAAGGAAAGAGAAAAAGTAAATAGGAATGCTAGAACAGAGAAGTTTGAGTATGGCCAGGATAGATCACAATGATGAAATTATTCGTTGTTTTAGAATTGTTCACCTATGATTGCACCTTCTTCAGCTAGTGCTCCTATACCCAAAAATAGGCAGGAATAGTGGGGTTAGTGTTCTATGTCCAGATCTCAGAATAGTGTGAGTGGTAAGACTAGTTATCCTCTATGTGCTAAGTATAGTAAGACCCATATGGGTGAGTGTTTGTAGGGTTAAAAAGTTCGTTATAGTTGTCACCAATCGTGTCACAGAATCAAAGAGTGCCTACATGTTTGTCAAGGAAATAGAGATGTTTGTTCCCAGGCTCAGGATACAAGTGCACCAACTCCTTTAGGTCACCCAGCTCCTCCTTAGGGTGCAATATCCATTACAGGTGGTGGTCAGAACCAGAATTGGTTTTATTCTTTACCATCTCGTCAGGAGCAGGAAGATTTACCATATGCTGTTACTAGTATACTTCATGTCTTTCACCTTGATGTTGATCTGTTTATAGACCTTGGGTCGAGTTTCTCTTATGTAACCCCATTAGTTGCAGTAATTTTTGAGATAATTCTAAAAAGATCCCTGATCCCTTCTTGGTTTCTACTCTAGTAGGTGAGTCAGTTATTGCTAAACAAATCTATAGAAAGTGTCCAATCACTGTCCTTAAAAAAGTCATGTTAGAGAACCTAATAGAGTTAGATATGGTTGACTTTACTCTTATTCTTGGCATGGATTATCTCCATTCTTATTATGCATCCATAGATTGGCCCGCCCGAGTGGTGGTGTTTCAGTTCCCAGATGAGCTAGTCTTTGAGTGGTTAGGTAATTTAGTGTCTCCTAAAATTCATTTCATATCATATCTTAAAGCAAAAAAGTTGATTTCAAAAGGGTGTATCTATAATCTATTTTGAGTTAAAGACAATAAGTCTAAGACTCCAACAATTCAGTCCATCTGAGTGGTCAATGAGTTTTACAAAGTTTTTCCAAAAGACCTGCTAAGGGTACCTCCCGGTAGAGAGGTAGAATTTGGTTTTAACCTTCTTCTAGATATTCAGCCCATATACATTCCACCTTATTGTATGGCTCCAGTAGAATTTAAAGAGTTAATAGAGTAGTTTAAATTACATTTAGATTAAGGTTTAATAAGGCCTAGTGTTTCTCCATGGGGCAATCCCATCCTATTCTTGTGAAATAAACACAGTTCTTTGTTAATGTACATTGACTATCATCAGTTGAATAAGGTCATAGTCAAGAACAAATACACTCTTCCTAGAATTAACAACTTATTTGATAAACTCCAAGGTGAAAATTATTTATCAGAGATAGACCTTAGATCAGGATATCATTGGCTTAAAGTAAAGGGAATGTGATATTCCAAATATAACTTTCATATCTTTTTATGGTCATTTTTAATTTCTAGTCATGTATTTTGGGCTAACCAAGTGTTCAAATAATATCTAGACATGTTTGTTATTCTATTCATAGATGATATCCTTGTGTAATCTTATAGTGAAGATGACCATGTAGATCATCTTAGAAATGTCTTGAAAACTCTTAGAGATCATTAATTTTTTTCCAAATTCAACAAGTGTGAATTTTTGTTTAGATCCGTAGACTTTATTGGTTATATTATTTCCATTGATGGCATTACAGTAGATCCTCTAAAGATGGAAGTCGTAAGAAATTTGCCTAGACCTATATCTCCGTTCAAAATTAGGATTTTCTTAGGTTTGTCTTATTATTATAGAGGATTTGTTGAGAGTTTCTTCTCCATAGAGTCTTTTATATCTAGATTGACCTAAAACAAAGTTAAATTCCAGTGGTCAGATTCCTGCGAGTAGAGCTTTTAGGAGTTGAAGACTCGACTCACTTAAATCTTAGTCCTAGTGTTACCTGATGGTACAAATGGTTTTGTGGTGTATTTTGATTCCTCTAGAGGTTGTTTGGGGTTGTGTTTTGATGCAGAAGGGAAAGGTCATAGCCTATACGTCTAGACAACTTAAGCCTCATGAAAAGAATTACCCAAGCCATGATCTGGAGTTAGCTGTGGTAATGTTTTCTTTGAAAATCTTGATGCATTATCTGTATGGTGTGTATGTGGATATGTTCATGGATCACAACAGCTTACAGTATGTGTTTACTGAGAGAGAGATGTATCTCCGGTAGAGAAGGTGGCTAGAGTTGCTGAAGGATTATTATATGAGTGTGTTGTATCATCTGGGCAAAGCCAATGTAGTTGCAGATGCCGTTAGTGTACTTTCTATGGGCAGTGTTACGCATATGGAGAAAGACAAGCAAGATTTAGTTTGAGAAGTTCATCGTCTGGCTAGATTGGGTGCTAGGTTGGTTGCTTTAGCTGAAGGGAATATTTGGGTTCAGAGTAGTTCCGAATCTTCCCTAGTTTTGGAAGTGAACGAGAAGCAAGGCAGGGATTCTAGTTTTGTCAAACTGAAAGAGTCAGTTAAATACCAAAAGGTAGAGCTTTTATCCCAAGGGGGAGATGGCATATTAAGATACCAGAGTAGGTTGTGTGTGCCATGTGTTAATCAATTGAGGCAGCGAATTATGGCAAAAGTGCATGGTATGCGTTATTCTATTATTCCAGGTGTTACAAAGATGTATTGTAATTTGGGAGAAATCTATTGGTTGAGTAAAATGAAGAAAGATATAGCATAGTTTATAGAAAAGTGTGCAACTTGTCAATAGCTTAAGGTAGAGCACTAAAGACCTGGCAGTACGTTGCAAGAGTTTGGTATCCCTACTTGGAAGTGGAAAAAGGTGAATATGGATTGTATGGTAGGTTTAACCCATTTGCGTCGGCAGCATGATTTTATTTGGGCTATTATAGATTGATTGACTTAGTCTACGCATTTCATGCCAGTTCATATGTCCTATACAGCTGAAGATTCTGCTAATCTATATATCAAATAGTTAGTCAGACTGAATCAAATTCCCTTGTCTATAATTTTAGATAGAGGTACTCTATTCACTTGCTAGTTTTATAGAGATTTTTAGACAGTTTTTGGTACCTACGTCCATATTAGTTTAGCTTTCGACCCTCAGACAGATGGTCAAGTAGAGAGGACCATCCAAACTCTAGAAGATATATTGAGGGTATGTTCTCTTGATTTCAAAGGTAATTAGGATGAGCAACTGCCATTGATTGAGTTCACTTATAATAACAACTACCTTTCTAGCATACAGATGACCCTATTTGAGGCTCTTTATGGAAGGAGATATAGATCACCCATAGGTTAGTTTGAAGTTTGTGAGACTAATTGTTTGGACATGACGCAGTATTTAAATGTAAGGAGAAAGTTAAATTGATTAGAGAAAGATTGAGAATAGCCCAGAGTTGTCAGAAATCATATGCCGATGTGAGAAGAAGGGACCTCGAGTTTGAGGTTGGTGATTTAGTGTATCTGTGGATTTTACCCATGAAAGTGGTGAAGAGATTGGAAAAAAGGGTAGGCTTAGTCCCTGGTGTGTCGAGCCTTACAGAATTGTGAGTCGTATTAGGAAGGTATCCTATGAGCCTGATTTGCTTGCAGACTTGTCATTCCTATATCCTGTGTTCCACGTCTCTATATTTAAATAGTGCATCAGCAACTCAACCATTGAAATTCCCCTAGAAATCTCAGATATTCAGAACATCCATTCTAAGAAGAGATGAAGTTGAGATTTTAGATCATCAGATCCGTAGACTAAGTAACAAAGAAGTTCCCTTAGTGAAAGTTCTTTGGCGGAATCAGTCTGTAGAGGGCGCCACTTGTGAAGATGAAGCAGTTATGCTAGCCAAGTACCCTAACCTCTTCTCTATAAAGTTAGATGTAGTTGAAGGTAATACTCTTCCTTAATTTATCATCTTTCCTATTTCAGATTAAGCTATATAGTTGTCCTCATGTAAGTTCATGCACTCACAGAATTACTCTGAAACTCAAAATAATTTAGATTTAATTTTCCAATTTATTTTAGTTGTGCATGCTATCATATATCCTCAGATTCCTTAGTATTCTTAGTCTAAATATCAACATTCGAGGATGAATGTTTATAAGGGGGAGATATGGTCATACCCCGTACTTTTCTAAACTTAATTTGACGACTAGAATGTCAAGCATTAGCTTCAAGAAAGAATGTCTTCCCATGCATATGAAATTTTTAGTTTTAGTCCCTCCAATGCGTAGAAATTAAATTATCTTTTCAACGATATAAGATTCACCTAAATATGATAATCAAGTAAGAAATTATGGCTATTTCAATTTCTAGTTGTAAAACACCGTGATTTGGGCCAACGATTGTGGCGCATCACAGTGAATGCCCAGTTTCCACTTGTCCATTTCTAGTGAGCCACCGCGATAGTGGTGCATCAAAGTACCTAGTAAATCCAGATTTTGGTCATTTTTTCCAGTTCCGATTTAAAGTTTAATAGGGGCATTTTCATAAATCCCTAACGCCCCAATCATTCTTAAACAAAGAATTAAGGCTATACCAAAGCACTTTATGCTTGTTTAATCAATTCTCTCTCAAAATAATACCCTAAAGCTTAAAGTTTCTCTCCATAAAAACCCAATTTCTCCAATAATTATTCAAAGCAATTCATGATTAAGGATTCTCAATTCAACAACTCTAAGAATTCATCTTCAAAAGCATCAATTGGGATCCAAGATTCAAGTCTTAGCATCTAGTTAATAAATTGAGTTGCGTGGGATTTTTCAACAAGGATAATTCTTTCATCCTTGTGCCCTAAACTTATTTTCATTATAAATTTACTGAATTTATGTGATTTCCCATGAAATTTAAGTGGGGGTTGATACCCAATATTGCTATTTATAGGATTATGAGATTTCAAGGGAATTAGAAGTTGAATTGCATGTCTATATTCATATTTTCATCCATATTGCAGAAATTTCCAGATTTTAAGTTGATTTATAAATGTTTACATTACCAAGCATGAATTGTATGATGTTTTTAAGTGAGCTTGATTCATGGGTTATTAAGACTTAATTAAAAATTGCTATTTCAGGATTGTTTGTGCTATAAATACCCTATGAAAAGATTATTCTCAAATTTTCGATAAAGATTTTACCTTTTGGTCCTAGGCTAAGATAAAGAATCCACATTGTTCATATGACTTGAGATTCAAAGAAAGAAAAGCATAATTGGTTTTCTTGTAAACCCTTATGCTATTTGTGAAGTAGATTTCATAAGATCCTAAGCGTAAGAATGAGAGTAGTCTTTAGCACCCAGACGGTTTGTTACCAAGGTTTCATGCCCTAGAACTACGTGCAACTATTGTATTAAGATTATTTCCACTTCTATGTCGATGATTAAGATTGTGATCACTTATGATAATAAGTTCTATTCCAATGGCTAGGGTGGAACAACTTTCCCTAACGTGGATAAGACGTTGGACTCCATAAATCTTCACATGGTTTATGATTCTTAAAGTTTTGAAATGAATTATTCTCCTTATAGTTGATAAGATAATTTAGTGGTTTTTAGAAAGAACTGAGTTTAGAACTGAATGTAATGGCTCACAAGATTTATATTATATGCTTTATTGTTCATGCTTTATGAGCATTAGTTTTTAGATTTCTCTAGCTTGTATAAGTTATTTACAATTAGCATGCATGACTTTATAAATTGTGATGATATTGTTTACTTATTGAATTCACCCCTATATTCTCAGTACATCCTCAAAGTATTGATCCGCATATACGTCTATGTGCTGCTTTGTCTCATAATGTAGGTTCAGGTGCTCAGTCTCAGCAGCGTGAGTGATTTCCAAGTAACTTATCTACATATCTACAGTTGATGAGTCCTCATAGTTTAGGGACTTTGGAATTTAGATTTCTATTTTGTTAGTAGATGATTCAGTATTCATTTCAGATAGTTTGAGTTAGTTGGGGCCTATCACAGTGACTCTCCATATTCAATCAGTAGAGGCTTGTCGAACAACTAGATTCAATTTTAGATGTTTAGTTGTAGTATTCAGATTTTCATTATTTGCTTTATTAGAGTGATGAGATTAGTATTTTCAGATATACTCAAATTATTCAGATAGTTTTCCTCACTTTATGATTTTACATTTAAGTCTTTCTATTTTAAGATTAAGATTTAGTAGAAGGCAGCAGGGTTAGCACAGGAATACTTATAGTTCGGAGCACCATGTGGCGCCCCGAGAAATAAAGTTTCTAGGTATTACACTGATGAACACAAATAGAAACAAGTCCAGTCTATGAACTGCTCTGTGTATCAAATATCTTCCATGGCTGATAGGGATCTACAATTATGGCTCAGATCCCCAATTCTGAACCTCAAATGGCTTAAGTAGTATTAAGCTTAACTGGAGACTAAGTTGGCTAAAAATCCCTTAATCTACCATTGAAGATCTTTGACATACATCTCTGACTCTATAGTTTCACAATCTGCAAAATTTATATCCGCATCTAACGATAACATTTAATTGCTCTTCAGGATGGAATACAGTCAAAAAATATCTTTGAGGTTCATAGAACCTCAACCACATGATCAGTAGTCAAGAAATATATTACCTAAAATATCCCTGTAGCCTCCCAAAGATATGTTATTGATGTGTACACACTGATTCGCATGACTCTACTAAACACTGAACTTTTGTACGAACACAATAGTTAAACCTAAGCTCTAGTACCAATTCTTCATGACACAATTTCATAGGTCATGATCACTCCTACTATAACCGACCAGTAGGCAAGAAAAACTCATAGTCCAAAACATCAAGTAATAGACTACTAAATATATACAAAAAGGATTGGTGAAATAGATGAAATAAAGAAGCAATTACATAATATAAACCAAGAACATGGTGGTATTAGTATGAGAGCTGCTAATAATACAAGATTACAAAGTGGAGTATAAATGAATACACTAATATAACTTATCTCAAAATACAACATAGAGACTAGGCTAATACATTAGAGAAAGATAAGTAATACTCTAAATGTCGAGAGCTCACTCTAAGTTTTCAAACCATGTTGATCCGTATGACGCACACATCAACGACGATAACCCATACAATGATTGGCAGTATACAGAAGTATAGTATGAGTAATAAATGAATGGTACTCAGTAGGCCACTACCAACTGAGCTCTGAAGATAATGCAAATACATATTACATGTAAACATAATGGAAACTACACCCAATGTTCAGCTACCACAAGATAGCCAATGAGATTATAGGGATAATTTATCCCATTCATATCTAACAGAAGAACATAATAAGGCTAAAAAGGTATCGAGGATGAACTATACTATTACAATCATACATAGAAATCTTAACACTATATGCTATATCCCTGGCCGATATACAAATAAAGGATGGAGGAATATTATATATATCAATTTACAAGGAGAACGAATAAATATACAATATCAACAAATAAAGGAAGGGATATACGTAAATACCATAGATAAATATAGATAGATGTGCATATATATGGATATAAGGTCAACTCAAAGCACCACCTGGATCATCATATCATCATTGTAAGGCCTCATTATAATCCTATCAGGATTTGGTACTATCAAACTCAGGGTTTATAATTCATAAGTTAAACATGAAATAAATATAAATAATAAAAAAATCATAGGATAGAAGAGCCAGGAAACATACCTCTAATATCGATACTGAATTAATGACTAATATGTCATAAGATAGGCATAAGAATGATTCAAACAATATCAATAATAATAATGTTAACAATAACACATGTAACCGTCAATTCTAAAAAATCAAATACCTATCGAAGACAATGTGTACCCCCACCACCCTAGGCTTAGAAGGTTCAATAAGAATACAAAATCACAAGGGCTAATCGTCACCTATATATGTTAAACCATCCCATACACACTAATAGACTTACGCACATACTTATGATAATGGTGCTCATAGAATAATGAATATAATGTACATAATCAATATCATAATTTAATTATCATAAATAAATCCATCATAATCAATATCCTGCCTTATCGTGTATATACATAATCATCACAATATCCTCCATCCTTGTGGGGTATCATCATGTCATTATAACACCATCCGGCTTTGCCAGTATGAATACTTCATTATAACATCATCCGACCATATCAAGTATCATCATATACTCATAGCATCCTCCAGTCTTATTGGGTATCATCATATCATCATCATATCTCATTTAATATCAATAACAGAGAGCAAACCCCATGAGGTCAAAAGTAAAGTGCAAGCACCATGATGGCTCAAGTAAAGAACTAGCCCCATGAGTGTTAAAGTATATAGTCATAATAGAAGCAAGGCAAAGCGTATGTCCATAATTCATAATTTTCCATCAATATCACACTATCCCTAACCACATATATAATAGGTGCATGAACTCAAGTCATGGCTAAAAGAGTGTAAGTTAATAAATTGATTGCCCGGAGTGATCTTTGGATCTAAATCATTATAAAAGCATACAAAGGGTCAGAATCTTTCACGAGTGAAGTAATTAGTAGTATTAAATCATATACTAGAACTTATATTAGTTGAGTCTTTAAAATGCATTATTAACCTGTTTTACCTATAAGTTGTTTATTAATTATTGGAATTTATTATTATGAAGAAATCTGTTAATAAGGTAGAAAGTAGGCTTTAACCCTTAGTGGAAACAATAATAATATTATAATCTAATCAGGATCATATCAACCGTCGATGCAACGACCATGAATGTACCAAATCTATGCATGCCATCACTGTTATTAAAATTGGAATCATAAGCATTATATTGCATCTTCCTTCTTTCCATACGAAAGATATATATATATATATATATAAATATATATGTTCATAAACTAAAACTATATCCTTTATAAGAATAATTACTTTTCAGATATCCAACCAATATCATTACACAACCTTTGGTCCATAATGTTATAAATAATCATAACATCATAATCACATACATAGGCCTACATACCTAACCAGAAAATATATCAATAATCGTATTAGTAAGACACCTAAATCTATCAATCATAGCCTAATAATAAGCCATAATATAAGTAAGTCATCTCATATCTAGGAGATATAACATATCACTAGGCCATAAATCATAACTATGTGGCACATCACACCTATAAGACATCTCGTATCTATAGGTTATATATCATGACTATAAGGAATATCATCTCTACATAGGTCAATTATCATATCTAAGAGGAAATACCATCTCTAAAGACCTAATTCACATTTAACAGAAATTGAATCTCTAAAGGCCCAATATCGCATCTATAAGGAAAATCATAGCAATAAGTCATTAATCATAATTTTTGGAAATTTGTTACAATTTAATAAGTCATAAAGTAAACTCATTCTAAAGGCTCAATAGTCTCAAATATGCCAAGCACCCGCAACTAAGTCCAAAAGGGATAACACAATTCTTGAACAAATTAGGATGAATGAACCCACTTTTTAATCCTCAATTTCAATATTGAGGAAATCTATGTCCCAAAATATGCTAAGGTATCTAGTTCAACCTTTAGACATCAAAAAAGCCATTATTAATCCTAAAATTGCAACTTCATCTAGAAATGTGGGCATTTAAGTCAATTCAATCTAAATCATGGTTTCATGATCACTAGACTATCCAAATTAAGAATAATCATACTAACCATGGTTTTAACACTAAAGTCACATCGCAAACCTAACATCATAACATTTCCATACTATGAACAACTTCAAACTAGGGAGAATTCAATATGATTCTAAATGGTGATACTCATTTCACCTTGTGGGTCTAAAACTCTCATCAAATCCCCAAACTTCCTCGATAAAGAATAGGTCATTCTACCCATAATAAAGAATAACAGTAATAATCACGCTTAATATATATATATATATATATATAACTTGTCATCTATAAAGAAGAATAGACAAAAGCCTACCTCAAAGCCAAAATAAAAAACCTTACCTCAATTATCAAATTTCCATGTTCACTTCACAATCCCTAAAACTCCATCAAACTATCAAAATACAAATCTACTCGTCAATACAAGTACAACGATACCCATTTCGCACCATTATTCTTCAGATCCAAAAATGACTCCAAAATCTCAAAGTGCGTCTCACTTGCGAAAATAATATTTTAAAGGCTAATCCAATATTCATACATGAACAAGGAATTATAACCCTCAAGAAATGGGTGAAAACAAAGCTAATTTTTTGCTAAAACCAAGCCCCAAGATATGTTTGATTTTTTAGTCAATAACAAAGTAATACACAAAGAAATTGATGAAATATTACCTTAATCCGGATGATAATCGTGATAAAAGATGTTTAGCAAGCTCCTAAGTCATCCAGAATTCTAAATTTTGAGTTATCACACCCGTTTAGGATTTCTATATCTCAAAGATAAAGGGAAAATAACCAAAATGTTGCTTGGGGTCTATTTATAACCCTTTAAAGCATGTAGATGCCAATAACACCATTAAATAGACTATGATCTACCTGCTCTATTGTCGTAGACCTTTCCACAATCGCCATGAAATTAGTACTAGCAATGTCAAAACTTGTTTTGACCCCCAAAACTTATTTGGACTCTTATTTTTCCAAATATACTATGTAAACCAACTAAATTCAGCATTCTAGATGGATTGGAGAAGTCGGATGTTCTATTTAACATTGTTTAGACCAATTGTGGGTGCCACACCCATATCTTATGATTTTTCCACATCTAACCAATCATTTCATGCTCTTGATTTTTAACTTTTTCTTCCAAAGCAATTTTCTTATTAGTTAATTCCTGTAAAGAGTCAAACAAGACCCTATCAAGACCTTTTATCTTCCTAGGAGAGTAGCTAAATAGGTTTTCCTTAATGTCCAAAAAAGTTACCTTTTTTTTCTTCTCCATCTCCTGTGTAGTCCATAAAGGCAAACAAGGTGTCATAAATAACTGGACTATCTTCCACTACCAACATAGACACATCTCCAGGCTTCTCATATTCTATAGATAAACTGGAAGAATCTCCCCTTGATGTCAGAGCTTACTTTACTGCATACTCATCTGGAGTTTTACTTCTTGAGTTTTTATGGAGCTAGTCTCTATTCGTTCCCCTTGTTACTTGTCATCTTTGAGATAATCCCAGTAATTCAATTTTTGCATTGGACAATTCTTAATAAATATCTAAGCACTTCTACATTTGTGAAACACTTCAACAAATCTTTCTTTTTTTTGTTTCTTTCTTTTCTTTGGAACTCACCAATATTCCACATTGATTTGACCATCTTTTTGCCAAATAGGCAATATTAGTGTCCTTTTTTGCTGAGTCATATTGGGAAGTATTCAATGCCGGGGATTATTCCCTTTTTTATTTAATTCTTCTCCAGCCCTACTTCTTAAACACATGGGTTTTAAGATTTCCAATCAATTCATCCACAGGGCCTTCACGTTTCTCGCTTAAGTTATGGTATCTACTTTACTTTCCCAAGACATAAGAAGAACCCCAAGAATTTTTCTCACCTGCTTATTCAATGGAATCTCTTGTCCGAAGCAGCGAAGCTCATTTCTTTCATACTGAAGGTTTCATACTGAGTTAATATGTCTACTTTTGAATCCTTCAGATTGGTGGTACCTTCATAAGAATTACTCAAGAAATCCCATGTTTCTTTGACATTTGTAGAGGGTGAGATCGTGTTGTATTCATCAGGCCCTATGCCACAAACTAGCAGTTTCTTGGCCTTTTAGTTTTTTTCATCTCTCCTCATATCTTCATCATTCAAATCTCTCCTATTTTGATAACCATTCATGTGACTTCGACCGCTTCGACTTCTCTACTACAATCTCGCGTAGACAACTCTACCTAGACTCCCTAAAAAATTAATCAAGGTTAATTAGTATCTAAACTTAGGCATCTCTACCTAAGCACTCTCTAAGTAAAGAAAGCAAAAGTGGATTACTCTTATAGACTGAGTAATTAGTTTAAAAATCAGGATTCAGTAAGAACACTCACTCTTTTAGCTTACAAAATAACTAAGAACATGAGCAATACTTGAGAAATATTGTAAATTGAGTTTTTGCTTTTTTCCTGTCTTTGACATTCTTTTAAGTTTGTTAAAACCACTTGACGAAAAAGCATCCTTTTCCTTTAAAAGATGACAGAGGATTAGGGTTAAAATATTGTTGTACCAGGTTTCCTTAATAGTACAAACATCCTCTGCATAGTTTTTTACTTAACAGGACAATCTGTGTCGACGTGTGCCATCTGTATTGTTGTCTTGAACATTAAGGGACCTGGTCCCTTTTAGTCATCTGCTCATAATCAAAACAAGATACAACACAGCCCTCATTAAACACTAATTAAAATAAAAATCACACATTCCCATTCATTAAACCATATTAAACATTAAGGCATTTATTCTCAATATCATCGTACAAACTACACTTACAAGGTAACAACATGCCAAAACAATTTCACCACTTGGGGGAATCCATAACCCCCTTGGTTCAATTTTACCTTAGGTTGGGGAATTATATAACCCCATAAGGTTCAATTCTAAATCATAATTCAATAGTTAAAGAATAGTTCAATTTCAAATTTCTCATAGTTCAAAATAATTTCATAATATGGGGTTGGGGTCATTACCACGTCAAAAGTCACATGTTTGGGGAAATCACAATTCCCTGCTTTATTCACCATTCTCATGCATCCATAAGTTCAAAAACACAAATAAAGAATGAATAATCATATGTAAACCATGGGAAAACATTTCTCAATCAATAAACATTCAAAACCCACAACCTTTGTTTCAAAACAAATATAAAGATCTCATGAACAATAATTCTAAAAATGTGCTTTCGCCAAATTAATAACGAGGAAAAGTAACATGCTTCAAATTCCAAGTTTCATCAAAAGAATTTAACCCTTGAACCCTTGGATGACCTACTTCTTGGAAACCCTAGGTATTGCTGCTTTATAGGATTTGCGAGAGCATAGATGTGTTTAAGTATGTTTACGATGAAAAATAACCTCCTTAAGTTCTTTCTAGACTTGGGGTTTTAATTGTTCAAGGAGGGAATTATCCTACGTGCCCAATAAATGCTAAAACTTACTCATTAATTACTACGGGTCACTTTATGCCTCATATAGAATTTTTACGACTCGCCACCCTTAGTCATAGTCAAAATAGTTCCCAAGAGAGCCACACACCGGTGACCCTAAGACTCAGCTGGTACCACTCGTAATAATATCCTACGACTGATAGGGCCCAGTCATAATCGACAAGGAACCCATTTGGGTGAACACTGGATATCCTATGATTTGCACGAAAGGAATCGTAATGAGTCCTTACAACTCATAGTGAGACACTCGTACTTAGAGCAATACTAAACCACTTACTTTCTGATTTAGTTATGACTTGGGTATGTAGGACCCGTCAAGAATCCCTATGAATCATATATCTAGGTCATACTCATGATAACAATTAAAGTACCATTAACTAGACAACTTATGACTAGGGTCACATGACCCTTCAAGAAACCCTACGACTAATAGGGGTAAGTCATAGTCAAGATAGTGAGAATAAAATTTAAGAAATTTTAAAAGACTTATAACTGGGGGCGTTACAACAAAATAGGCAGGGATAAAGAATTTCTAATTTGCCACCAAAAAAAGTAATAATATAAAAGGCCATCTGCCTCTAACTCTCCAACTCTACTAGGCAAACCATATCATAATAAAAAAAGAGCTCCCAGTCTCCACACTTATAACAATGGCGAACCATCACAAAGGAATGAACCCAATAAGTCTAACAGATGAATTCAGTACATAAAAATATCAATATCAAAATCACTATTGGGTGATGAACTAGCCAATAATGAAGAACGAACCTCAAACCGGTTAGTCTCATAAATGGACTAACAAAGAAGAGATAGCCAACACAAAAGCCTTCCCAACCAAGAGTAAAGTCTAAGAATCTCAAACTCAGTAATGGGAAATATGACTAAATTACCAACTCTAGAGTCATAAAGAATCATGGAAGTTCAACTTACCTTCGATACCATAATACGTTCTGGAATAAATATAACACAACTAACAAAGAGGGAAAAAAATCAACCCCTTCATACTATCACAATGAAATAATCAAATTTCGCCATATATAATTGGGACAGTAAATAAAAATCACAAGGAAATAAAATTCTAACTAGATAACACTTCTCGATACAGATACCCAGTGAGGATCAATTACATCAAGTAATAATTTCATACATTATCAATAGCCTCAAGCAGTGACAGGAATAATAACAATAACTTTCACATCAATATAATAAATAGGTGGGACTAAACGAATTAGCAATATCATGTACCACTCAATAGCTATAATAAGGCTAATATGCCAAGATAAATGGAACTCGAACCCAAATGCTATAACCATAGGGTGAAATATCAATTCATACATACTCAATCCACTACTAAAATAAATATACCATGTAGTAGTTGAAAAACAATGAATTCATTATCAAGGCACAATATAATCAATATTAACTCACGAAGGCATATAATCATCAATAGGTAAGAAAACCCCAATACACATTACAAAATATAAATGAACAACTATCATAGTGTAATAAACAATCACATGCTTGACTAATATAGGGAGAATAAATCCAAGTTGATCCAAACTCAAACCGACCAACTAAATCAGCAACTGAGGTTCCAAGCACCCTACATCTAACTACAGATATCACAACAATATGAGGCTTATTTGAATGAGATTAAATAAGTAAAAATTCTATATTGGGGACACTCTTCAGACTAATAGTGATCTCTCTTTGATTGAAACAATCTTCTGATGATGTAATCCTTGCAAGCAATATGAATTAATCCAAAATGAATGATAGGCAGACATTACAACAATATCTACTATAATGTCGATATTTCCTATTATCATAGACTAAAAAAAGAACTCTAGACTAGTAAGGAAAATATATGCTAAATTTATCCAATCATAAACTCATATTTAGGCGCTCTTAGAAACCATATCTTATCTCGCAATAACAAAAACAAGCACTCAGATGATATACAAGTAGCACTAACCTAAAGGCATGGTCCATTGCCACAAATTTCATAGGTTGTAATACAGGATCTTTTTATATCCCTCAAATAATCCATAACCTGAAAGAAGAAAGTCCCAACTACTACCATTTGATCTGATGCCAAAAAGAGTGGCAAAGCTAGTCCTTAATCAAATCCAAGTACGAAGTCCTATTTTAAAGATATAGCATAATAATATTCTTGGAACACTCGATAAATCCAATTTGTAATCATAGACAAGTCAAGAATAATAATTGTAATATCTCATACTTTTCTTAACTCAATTTGATGACTAGAATATGAAGCATTATTTTCAAAAAAGAATGAATTCCCATGCATGTTAAATATTTCAGTTTTAGGCCCTCCAATGCATAGGAAATTGAATTAGCTTTTCAACGATATAAGATTCGCCTAAATCTGATAACCGACTAAGAAGTTATGACTATTTTAAGTTCCAGTCATAAAACACTGTGATTTGGGCTATAGCCCATCGCGAATAAGTAAAAAATAACAATTGTAAAATTAAAGTGAGACTCCATGATAATGGCATATCTCGGTGGAGTCCCATTTCATATTTTGCAATTTCCAGTGAGACTACGCGACTTTGGCGCATCATACCACTGGTCAAAATAGCAATCCAAAAGGGTATTGTGGTTTTGGATCATTTTGGTTAATGCCTAGTTCCCACTCATACTTTTCCAGTGAGCCACTGTGATAGTGGCGCATCTTCTAGTAAATTAGGATTTTGGTCATTTTTCTAATTCGGATTTAATGCCTAATAAGGGCAATTTGGTTAATCCTCAAGGCCCCAATCAACCTTAAACAAAGAATTAAGCCTATACCAAAGCACTTTACACTTGTTTCATTAGTTATCTCTCAAAAGAAAACCCTAAAGCTCAAATTTTCTCTCCAATAAGATCCAATTTCTCCATAAATTCTTCAAAGCAATTCGAGATTAAGGATTGCCAATTCAATAAGTCTAAGAATTCATCTTTAAAAGCATCAATAGTGATCCAAGATTTAAGTCTTAGCTTTTAGTTCATCAATTGAGGTACGCGGGATTTTGAAACAAGGATAATTATTTCATTCTTGTGCTCAAAACTTATTTTAATTACAAATTTACTGAATTTTATGTGATTTTCCATTAAATTAAAGTTAGACCTTATACCCAATATTGCTATTTATAAGATTATGAGATTTCAAGGGAAAGAGATGTTGAATTGCATGTCTATGTTCATATATTCAGGCATATTGCATGAATCTCAAGATTTTAAGTTAATTTTTAAATGTTTACATTACCAACTATAAATATTATAATGTTTTAATATGAGTTTGATACATGGGTCATTAAGCCATAATTCAAGATTTCTATTCAAGATTGTTTGTGCTATGAGCACCCAATGATAAGATTATTCTCAGATTTTTTATAATGATTTGACCTTTTGGTCTTAAGCTAGGATAAAGAATCCAGATTATTCACCTGACTTGAGATTTTAAAGAAAGAAAAGCATAATTAGCTTTCCTGTAAACTGTTATTCTATTTTTGAATCGAATTTATTAAGATCCTAAGAATAAGAATGAGAGCAGTATTTTGCACTGAGATGGGTATGTTACCGAGGTTCTATGCCCCAAAACTATGTGACACCATAGGATTAAGATTATTCCAACTTCTATGTGGATGACTAATATTGTGTTCACTTAAGATAAGAAGTTCTATTCTGATGGTAAGGGTAGAACAACTCTCCCCAATGTGGGTAAGATGTTGAACTACATGAATTCTCACATAGTTTATGTCAGTTACAAAAATTTCCCAAAAAAAGTCCCCTACTATTAAAAAAATATATTTGTTTAAAGCCATAAGATAAAAGCATATGTTTTGGAAGCTATGGGTTTTAAGATTCATAATGTTTTGCGATGAAGTATTCTCCTAACAATTGACAAGATAATGTAGTGGTTTTTAGAAAGAACATATTTTAGAACTGAATGTAATGTCTCACAAGATTTATATTATGTTCTTTATTGTTCATGATTTATGATCTTTAGTTTTAAAATTTCTCAATCCTAAGTGAGTCATTTATAATTAGCATACATGGCTTTATAAATTGTGATGATATTGTGTACTTATTTCATCCACCCCATACGCTATGTACATCCTCAAAGTACAGATCCACATATACATCTATGTGTTGCATTGTCTCATAATATTGGTTTAGGTGCTCAGTCTCAGTAGCATGAGTGATTTACGAGCATCTCATCTATGTCTCTACAGTTGGGGAGTCCTCATAGTTTGGGAATGCAGCTATTTATATTTTTAGTTTGTTAGTAGATGATTCGGTATTCATTTTAGACAGTTTGTGTTAGGTGGGGCCTATCCCTGTGACTCTCTAGATTCAGTCAGTAGAGGCTTGTTGAACTACTAGATTCCATTTTAGATTTTAAGTTGTAGTATTCAAATTTTAATTATTTGTTTTATCAGATTGATAAGATTAGTATTTTAAGATATACTTAGATAATTCAGACAATTTTCTGCCCTTATTATGATTTTACATTCATCTTTCCTTATTTTGAGATTTTTATTTAGTAAAAGGTAGCCGGAGTTAGCTTAGGACTACCAGTAGTTTGAAGCACCGTCTGGTACCCTAGGAACTCAAATTTTGGGGCATTACAAACTTGGTATCAAAGCCTAAGGCTTATAAAGTCTTAGGAAGTCAGAAAAGCCAAGTTACGTAGAGTCTTAATCATTGGTGTGAAGCATGCCACATGTATCATGAATTTAGTATCTCTGTCTGCTTCTAACTCATGCTTTCATATGACAAAAAATTCCTCCACATTGAGCTAACGCATGCAGAAATAATAACAAGCCACCTTAACCGACAAATCCTTTGAATGAGAATATATCATATGCAGAGTTTCGTGCTGCATTTCAAGCACTAGCCCAAGCTGTGATAGATAATATTCAAGGCAACCTTTAGGCTGCAGTCCTATTTCATTAAGATAGGGACTTAGCTGCAGCTAGAATTCTAGATTTTATGAGAATAAACCCACCATAAGTCATTGGTTTAAATACAAGGGAGGACCCATTATGTTATCTAGATGAGGTGAAGAATATTACCCAAATTATGCATTCTTCAAAAGTGTAGAGTGTAGAGTTGGCATCCTATATAATGAAAGATATTGCATATGATTGGGTAGTAATGTGAAAGAATAGTAGAGGGGAGAATGCAACTCCTATGTCATGGCATGTATTCTAGGACGCATTTCAAGATAAGTTCTTCCAACGTAAGATAAGGGAATCCAAGATAGAAGAGTTTATGACTCTGAGGTACGGCTTAATGATAGTGAAGGAGTATTGCCTCAAATTCATTCAGTTGTCTAAGTATTCCCCTGATCAGATGGCTGACCCTGGGTCAAGAATGAGTAAGTTTATGATTGATGTGTTTGGGTTGGTAGTTAAGGAGGGTAGGAATACTATTCTCATTAGGGACATAGATCTTTCTTGATTAATGGTGCATATTTAGCAGATTAAGGTAGAGAAATTAAAAGAAAAAGAGAGAGTAAACAAGAATGATAGAACAAGGCAGTTTGAGTATGGCAAGGATAGATCTGAAGGATGAAATCAATCACAGTTTTAGAATCATTCACCTATGATTGCACCTTCTTCAGCTAGTGCTCCTGCACAGAAAAATAGACAGGAAGAGTTGGGTAATCTTCTTTTTCTAGATCTCAGAATAGTGTGAGTGGTAGGCCTAGTTATCCTCTATGTTCTAAGTATAGTAAGACCCATACAGGTAAGTATTTGAAGGGTTAGAAAGGTTGTTATAGTTGTGGCTAGTCGAGTCATAGAATCAAAGAGTACCGACATACTAGACAAGGAAATAGAGATGTTCGTTCAAAGGCTCAGGCTACTAGTGCACAAACTCCTTTAGGTCACCCAGCTCTACCTCAGGGCGCATTATCCAGAACAGGTGGCGATCAGTACCAGAATTGATTTTATTTTTTACCATCCTGCTAGGAGTAGGTAGATTCACCAGATGTTGTTACTAGTATGCTTCGTGTCTTTCACCTTGATGTTTATGTATTTATATACCCTGGGTTGAGTTTCTCTTATATGACCTCATTAGTTGCAGTAATTTTTTAGATAAGTTTTGAAAAGATCCCTAAGCCCTTCTTGGTTTCTACTCTAGTAGGTGAGTTAGTTGTTGCTAAACAAATCTACAGAAAGTGTCCTATACTTTCCTTAATAAAGTCATGTTAGCGAACCTAATAGATTTAGATATGGTTGACTTTGATCTTATTCTGGGCTTGGATTAGCTCCATTCATATTATGCATCCATAGATTAGCTTACCCGAGTGGTAAAGTTTTAGTTCTTAGATGAGCCAGTCTTTGAGTGGTCAGGTAATTTAGTGTCTCCTCAAAGTTATATCATATCTTATCTTAAAGCCATAAATTTGATTTCAAAAGGGTGTATCAAATCTATTTTGAGTTAAAGACTCTAAGTTTGAGACTCCAATATGTCAGTCCATCCGACTGGTCAATGAGTGTCACAAAGTTTTTCTAGAAGATCTCATAGGGGTACCTCCCGATAGAGACATAGAATTTGGTATTCACCTTCTTCCAAATACTCAGCCTATATACATTCCTCCTTATGATATGGCTCTAGCTGAATTTAAAGAGTTAAAGAGTAGCTTAAATATCTTTTAGATTAAGGTTTAATAAGGCCTAGTGTTTCTCCATGGGGCACTCCCATCCTATTCATATGAAATAAAGATGGTTCTTTATAAATGTGCATTGACTATCATCAGATGAATAAGGTCACAATCTAGAACAAATACACTCTTCCTAGAATTAACGACCTATTTGATCAACTCCAAGGTGCAAATTATTTCTCAGAGATAGAACATAGATTAGGCTATCAATAGCTTAAAGTAAAGGGAATGTGATATTCCAAAGAAAGCTTTCAGATCTCGTTATTGTCATTTTGAGTTTCTAGTCATGTCTTTCGGGATAACCAATGCCCAATCATCTTTCATGGACCTCATGAACTAAGTGTTCAAATAATATCTAGACATATTTGTTATAGTATTCATAGATGATATCCTTGTGTACTCCTATAGTGAGGATGACCATGTAGATCATCTTAGAATTATCTTGCAAACTCTTAGAGATAATTAAATGTTCACCATATTCAACTAGTGTGAATTTTGGTTAAGATCAATAGACTTTCTTTGTCATATTATTTCCGCTGATGGGATTAGAATAGATCGCCAAAATTTAAAGATCATAAGAAATTAGCCTAAACCTATAACTCTGTCTGCCATTAGGAGTTTCTTGGGTTTAGGTTGTTATTACTGATGATTTGTTGAGGGTTTCTCGTCCATAGTATCTCCTATATCTAGATTCACCCAAAAGAAAGTTAAGTTCCTTTGTTCAGCTTCCTACGAAGAGTTTTCTAGAGTTGAAGTCTCGACTCACTTTAACCCCAGTCTTAGCATTAACTGATGGTACAAATGGTTTTGTGGTGTATTTTGATGCCTCCAGAGTTGGTTTGGGTTGTGTTTTGATGCAAAAGGGCAAGGTCATAGCCTATGCCTCTAGACAACTTAAGCCTAATGAAAAAATTACCTAACCCATGATCTGGAGTTAGTTGTGGTAATGTTTTCTTTGAAAATCTTGAGGCATTATCTGTATGGTGTGTATGTGGATGTGTTCACAGATCACAAAATCTTGCAGTATGTGTTTACTGAGAGAGAGATGTATCTTCGGTAAAGAAGGTGGCTAGAGTTGCTGAAGGATTATTATATGAGTGTGTTGTATCATCCGAGCAAAGCCAATGTAGTGGCAGATGCCATTAGTATACTTTCTATGGGCAGTGTTGCGCATATGGAGAAAGATAAGCAAGAGTTTGTTCGAGAAGTTTATCGTCTAGCTAGATTGGGTATTAGGTTGGTTGATTTAGCTGAAGGGAATGTTTGGATATAGAGTAGTTCCGAATGTTTTGTAGTTTTGGAATTGAACGAGAAGGAAGGCATGGATTCTAGTTTGGTCAAACTGAAGGAGTCAGTTAAAGACCAAAAGGTAGAGGTTTTCTCCCAAGGGGGAGATAGCACATTGGGATACCAAAGTAGGTTGTATGTGTCATGAGTTGATGAATTGAGGTAGAAGATTATGGTTAAAGTGCATGGTGTACATTATTCTATTATTCAAGGTGCTACAAAGATGTATTGTGACTTGGGAGAAATCTATCGGTTGAATAAAGCGAAAAAGATATAATAGATTTTGTAGCAAAGTATGCAACTTGTCAACAGATTAAGGTACAGCACAAAAGATATGGAGGTACATTGAAAGAGTTTGGTATCCCCACTTGGAAGTGCGAAGAGGTGAATATGGATTTTGTGGTGGGTTTACTCCATTTGCGTCGGCAACATGATTTAATTTGGGCTATTATAGATAGATTGACTCAATAAGCGTATTTCATGCTAGTTCATATGTCCTATACAATTGAAGATTATGCTAAGCTGTACATTAGAGAGTTAGTCAGACTGCATCAAATTTCCTCTGATTGAGTTCACTTATAATAACAGTTACCGTTCTAGCATATAGATGGCCCGGCCCTGTTTGAGGCTCTTTATTGAAGGAGATATAGATCGCCCATAGGCTAGTTTGAAGTTTGTGAGGCCACTTTGGTTAGGCCTGACGCAGTGTTTGAAGGTAAGGAGAACGTTAATTTGATTAGAGAAAGATTTTGAATAGCCTAGAGTCATCAGAAATCATATGTAGATGTGAGAAGAAGGGACCTCAAGTTTGAGGTTGGTGATTTAGTATATCTGAAGATTTAACCCATGAAAGGGGTGAAGAGATTTGGGAAAAATGCGACGCTTAGTCCCCTGTGTTTCAAGCCTTACAGAAGTATGAGCCATGTTGGGAAGGTAGCTTATGAGATTGATTTGCCCACAAATTTGTCGTTCGTTCATCCTGTGTCCACGTCTCTATACTTAAGTAGTGCATTAGCAACTTCACCATTGTAGTTCCTTTAGAAATCTCAAATATTCAGAACAGCCTTTCATACGAAGAGATTCCAGTTGTGATTTTAGATAATCAGATCCGTAGAGTAAGTAACAAAGAAGTTCTCTTGGTAGAAGTTTTTTGGCGGAATCAATCTTTTGAGGGCACCACTTGTGAAGCAGAAGTAGATATGCGAGCCAAGTACCCATACCTCTTCTCTATAAATTTAGATTGAGTTGAAGGTAATACTCTTCCATAATTCAGTATCTGTCCTATTTCAGATTCAGCTACATAGTTGTCCTCATGTAAGCTCATGAACTCACAGAATTACTCAGAAACTCAAAATTAGTTAGATTCAATGTTGCAATTTATTTCAGTTGTGCATGCTATCATATATCCTTAGATTCCTTATTATTCTTATTCTAAATAGAAATATTCGAAGATGAATGTTTCCAAGGGGGCGATATTGTAATACCGCATACTTTTCTAAACGTAATTTCACGACCAGAATGTCAAGCATGAGCTTTAAGAAAGAATAACTTCCCATGATTATGAAATTTTCTAGGTTTAGACCATCCAATGCGTAGGAAATTGAATTAGCTTTCCAACAATATAAGATTCACCTAAATCAGATAACCGAGTAAAAAGATATGGCTATTTGAAGTTGTAGTCGTAAAACACCGTGATTTAGGCCCATAGCGCGTCGCAGAGAAGTGAAAAATCACAATTGTCAAATTCCTGTGAGACTCCATGATAATGGCCCATCGCAGTGGAGTGCATTTAACATTTGGCAATTTCTAGTGGGCCAACGTGACATTGGCGCGTCGCGCTAGTGACCAAAATAGCAATCCAAAGGGGCACAATGATTGTGGCACGTCACGATGAACGCCCAGTTCCCACTCGTCCTTTCCAGTGATCCTCTGCAATAGTGGCACATCACAGATTCAAGTCTAAGAATTAATTATCCAAGAACTTTATGCTTGTTTAATCAATTAACCCTATACCCAAGTACTCTATGCTTGTTTAATCTCTAAGGCCCAATCTTTCTTAAACAAAGAACTAAGACTATACCCAAGCACTTTATGCTTGCTTAATCAATTCTCTCTCAAAAGAATACCCTAAAGCTCAAACTTTTTTTCCATGAAAACCCAATTTCTTTATTAATTATCCAAACAAATTCAAGAAACTGTAAGAATTCATCTTCATAAGCATCCATAGGGATCAAAGATTCAAGTCTTAGCATCTAGGTCATCAATTGAGGTACATGGGGTTTTTCAACAAGGATAATTCTTTCAACCTTGTGCCCAAAATTTATTTTAATTATAAATTTACTAAATTTTTTGTTATTTCCCATGAAATTTAATTTGGGGTTGATACCCAGTATTGCTATTTATAAGATTATGAGATTTCAAGGGATTTACAAGTTGAATTGCATGTCTATGTTCATATTTTCATCCATATTTCTGAAATTTCAAGATTTTAAGTTGATTTATAAATGTTTAAATTACCAAACATGAATTGTATGATGTGTTTAAGTGAGTTCGATTCATGGGTTATGAAGCCCTAATTAAAAATTATTATTTCAGGACTGTTTGTTCAATGACCACCCTATGATAAGATTATTCTCAGATTTCCGATAAAGATTTGACTTTTTTCTCCTTGGCTAAGATAAACAATCAACATTGTTCATATGAGTTGAAATTTAAAAAAAGAAAAGCATAATTGGTTTTCTTGTAAACCCTTGTGCTATTTTTGAAGTGGATTTCTTAAGATCCTGACCATAAGAATGGGAGTAGTATTTAGCACCAAAATGATTTGTTACAAAGGTTTCATGTCCCAGAACTACGTACCACCATAGGATTAAGATTATTCCCACTTCTACGTGGATGACTAAGATTATGATCACTTATGATAATAAGTTCTATTCCAATGGCAAGGTAGAACAACTCTCCCCAAGTATGACGCTGGACTCCATGAATGCTCACATATTTTATATCAGTTAGAAGAACCTCCCAAAAAGAACTCTCCTACTCTTAAAACAATCTATTTGTTTAAAACCTTAAGATAAAAGCATATAGTTTGGAAGCTATGCGTTTTATGATTCTTAAAGTTTTTAGATGAATTATTCTCCTTACAGTTGAAAAGATAATATACTGGTTTTTAGAAAGAAAAAATTTTAGAACTTCATGTAATGGCTCAAAAGATTTAAATTATATACTTTATTATTAATGATTTATGATCATCAGTTTTCAAATTTCTCAAGCCTGTGTAAGTCATTTACATTTAGCATGCATCAATTTAGAAATTGTGATGATATTGTTTACTTATTGCATTCACCCCCATATGCTCAGCACATCCTCAAAGTATTGATCCACATATACGTCTATGTGCTGGTTTGTCTCATAATGTATGTTTAGGTGCTCAGTATTAGCAGCGTGAGTGATTTCAAAGCATCTCATCTACATATCTACAGTTGGTGAGTCCTCATGGTTCGGAGACTTAGCTATTTAGATTTGTATTTTGTTAGTAGATGATTCAGTGTTCATTTAAGATAGTTTAAGTCAGCTAGGGCCTATCCCAGTGATTCTCTATATTCAGTCAGTAGAGGCTTGTAGACCTTCTAGATTCAGTTTAAGATGTTTAGTTGCAGTACTCAGATTTTCATTATTTGCTTCATTAGACTAATGAGATTAATATTTTCAGATATACTCGAATAATTTAGAAAGTTTTCCTCACATATTATGATTTTACATTTTACTTTTTGTATTTTATGATTCAGATTTAGTAGAAGGCAGCCAGGGTTAGCTCAGGACTACTTGTAGTTTGGAGCACCGTGTGGCGCCCCAGGAAATCAAATTTCTAGGTTTTACACTGATGAACACAAATAGAAACAACTCCGGTCTATGAACTACTCCGTGTATCAAACATCTTCCATGGCTAATAGGGATCTACAATTATGACTCGGATCCCCAATTCTGATCCTCAAATGGCTTAAGTAGTCATAAGCTTAATTGGAGACTAAGTTGGCTAAAAATCCCTTAAGCTAGAATTGAAGATCTTTGACATACATCTCTGACTCTATAGTTTGATATTGTGCAGAATTCATATCCGCATCTGATAATAACATTTCATTGCCCTTTGGGATAGAATACAGTCAAAAAATATGTTTGAGGTTCATAGCAATGCAGCCACATGATAATGAGTAAAGAAATATATTTCCTAAAATATTCCTGTAGCCTCCTGAAGATATGTTATTGATGTCTTTACACTGATTTGCAGGACTCTACTAAACACTTAAATCTTGTACTAACACATCGGTTAAACCTAAGCTCTAGTACCAATTCTTCACGACCCAATTTCATAGGTCATGATCACTCCTACTATAACCCACTAGTAGGAAAGAAAAACTCTAAGTACAAAACAACAAGTAACGGACTACCGAATACATAAAAAAAAGATTTGTGAAATAGATGAAATAAAGAAGCAATTACATAATATAAACAAAGAACATGGTGGAATAGTATGAGAGCTGCTAATAATAAAAGATTACAAAGTGGAGTACAAATGAATACACTAATATAACTTATCTCGAAATACAACATAGAGACTAGTCTAATACATTAGAGAAAGATAAGTAATACTACAAATGTTGAGAGCTCACTCTAAGTCTTCAAACCATGTTGATCCGTATGACTCACACATCAACAGTGATAACCTATACAAGGATTGGCAGTCTACAGAAGTATAGTATGCGTACCAAATGAATGGTACTCAGTAGGCCACTACCAACTGAGCTTCGAAGATAATGCAAGTATATATAAAATATAAACACAATGGAAACTACACCCAATGTTCAACTACCACAAAATAGCCAATGAGATTATAGGGATAACCTATGCCATTCATATCTAACAGAAGAAAATAATAAGGATAAAAAGGTATCGAGGATGAACTATCCTATTACAATCATACTCAGAAATCTTAACACTATATAGTATATCCCTGGCCGATATACAAATAAAGGATGGAGAGAGGTTATATATATACAAATTTATAAGGCCAACGAATAAATGTCAATAATAATAATATCAACAACAACATAAGTAACCGTCTGTTCTGGACAATCAAATACCTATCTAAGCCTATGTGTATTCCCACCACCGTAGGCTTAGAAGGTTCAATCAAAATACAAATCAAAGGGGCTAATTATCACCTATATCTACTAAACTGTCCCATACCGACTGATAGACTTAGGCACGTACTTATGATAATGGTGCGCATGGAATAATGAATACAATGTACATAATAAATATCACAATATCAGTATCATAACCATCTCCATCATAATCAACCTCTTGCCTTACTGTGTATATATATAATCATCACAATATTCTCTAACCTTGTGTGGTATCATCATGTCATCATAACACCATCTGGCCTTCTCGGTATGAATATATCATTATAACATCATTCGACCATATCAGGTATTATTATAAAATCATAACATCCTCCTGTCTTATTTTGTATCATCATATCCAAGTTAATATCAATAACAGAGAGTGAGCCCCACGAGGTCAAAAGTAAAGTGCAAGAACCATGATGGCTAAAGTAAAGAACTAGCCCTTTGATTACTAAAGTATATAGTCATAAGAGAAGCAAGGCAGACTATATGTCCATAATTCATAATTTACCATCAATATCACATTATTGCTAACCATTTATATAATAGTTGCACGGAATCAAGTCGTGGCTAAAAGAGTTTAATTTAATAAATTGATTGCCTAGAGTGATCTTTGGAACTAAATTATTACAAAAGCATACAAAGGGTCAGAATCTCTCACGAGTAAAGTAATTAGTAGTATTAAATCATATACCAGAACTTAGATTAGTTGAGTCTTTAAAATGTCATTATTAACCTCTTTTACCTATAAGTTTTTTATTAATTATTGGCATTTAATATTATGAAGAAATCTATTAATAATGTAGAAAGTAGGTTTTAAACCTTAATGGAAACAATAATAATATTAAAATCTAATCAGAATCATATCAACCATCAATGCAATGACCATAAATGTACCAAATCTATGCATGCCATCACTAGTATTAAAATTGGAATCATAAGCATTATATCACATCTTCCTCATTCCCATACCAAAGATATATATATATATATAAATATAAATATTTATGTTCATAAACTAAAGTTGTATCCTTTATAAGAATAATTACTTTTCGGATATCCAACCAATATCATTACACGACGTTCGGCCAAATAATGTTAGAAATAACCATAACATCATAATCATATACATAGGCCTACATACCTGTCTATAAAATGTTTTAATAATCATATTAGTAAGACATCTAAATTGATCAATCATAGCCTAACTATAAGGCAATATATAAGTAAGGCATCTCATATCTAGGAGATATAACATATCACTAAGCCATAAATTATAACTAGGTGGCACATCACACCTATAAGGCATCTCGTATCTATAGGTCATATATCATGACTATAAGGAATATCATCTCTATATAGGTCAATTATCAAATCTAAGAGTAATAACATCTCCAAATGCCCTATATCACATCTAGGAGGAAATACCCTCTCTAAAGGCCTAATATCACATTTAAGAGGAAATAGAATCTTTAAAGGCCCAATATCACATCTATAAGGAAAATCATGGCCATAAGTCATTAATAATAATTAGTGGAATGTTATTACAATTTAATAAGTCATAAAGTAAACTCATTCTAAAGGCTCAATAGTTCCAAATATACCAAGCACCCACAACTAAGTCCAGAAGGGATAACAAAATTCATGGTCAAATTGGGATGAATGAACTAATTTTTTAATCCTCAATTTCTATATTTAGGAAATCTTTGTCCCAAACTAGGTGAAGGCATCTAGTTCAACCTTTAGACATCAACAAAGCCATTATCAATCGTAAAATAGGAACATTGTCTAGAAATCACGGTTCAATCTAAATCACAATTTTATGATCACTAGACTATCCCAATTAAGGATAATCATACTAACCATGGTTCTAACACTTTAATCACATCGCAAACCTAAAATAATAACATTTCCATACTATGAACTACTTCAACCTAGGGAGAGGCCAATATGATTCTAAAAGGTAATACTCATTTCACCTTATAGGTATAAAATACTCATCAAATGTCCAAACTTTCTCAATAAAGACTAGTTCATTCTACTCATAATAAATCATAACTTTAATAATCACACTTAATATATATATCCCTTTTTATCTATGGAGAAGAATAGACAAAACCCACCTCAAAGACGAAACAAAAAAATTTACATCAATCATCAAATTTCAATCTTTACTTCACAATCTCCAAAAAGCCATGACACTATCAAAATACTAATCTAATCATCAATACTAGCATAACAATACCCATATCGCACTATTATACTTCGGATCCAAAAATGACACCAAAAAATCTAAGTGGATCCAAGTTACGAAAATCATATTTTAAAGGCTAATCCAATATACATACATGAACAACGAATCATAACCCTCAAGAAATGGGTTAAAACAAAGTTAATTTTTTGCTAAAACCAAGCCCCAAGATATATTGGATTTTTGGGTCAAGAACAAAGTAATTCACAGTGAAATTGATGAAATATTACCTTAATTCAGATGATAACCATGATAAAATATGTTTAGCAAGATCCTAAGTCATCCACAATTCTAAATTTTGAGTTATCACACCCGTTTAGGGTTTCTATATCTCAAAGATAAAGGGAAAATGACCAAAATGTTGCTTGGGGCCTATTTATAACCCTTTAAAGCATGTAGATGCCAATATCACCATTAAATAGACTGTGATCTACATGCACAATTATCGTAGGCATTGCAACTATGGAATTATTCCAATAATGTCAAAACTTGGTTTGACCTTCAAAACTTATTTGGACTCTAATTTTTGCAAATAAACTATGTAAACCCACTAAATTCAGCATTCTAAATGCATTGGAGAAGTCGGATGTTCTATTCAACGTCGTTTAGACCAATTGTGGTCCCCACACCCATATCTTATGATTTTTCCACATTCTAACCAATCACTTCATGTTGTTGATTTTTGAACTTTTTCTTCCAAAGCAATTTTCTCATTAGTTAGTTCATGTACAGAGTCAATCAAGACACTATCAAGACCTTTTATCTTTCTAGGAGAGTAGTTGAATAGGTTATCCTTAACGTCTTCTCTACATTCTGTGTAGTCCATAAAGGCAAATAAGGTGTCATAAATAACCGGACTATCTTCCACTACTAACATAGACAAATCTCCAGGCTTCTCATATTTATCAGATTAACTTGAACAATCTCCCCATGATGCCAGAGCTTGCTTTATTGCATACTAAGCTGGAGTTTTCCTTCTTTAGTTATCCTGAACTATGTCCCTATTTGTTCCCTTGTTACTTTCCGTCTTTGAGATGCTCCCAATAATTCAATTGGTGCAGTGGACAACTCTTTATAAAAGGCTTAGTACTTCTACATTTTTGAAATAGTTCAACAATTCTTCCTTTTTTGTTATTGCTTTCTCTTCTTTGGAACTCACTGATATTCCTCATGGATTTGACAATCTTTTTGCCAAATAGGCAACATTAGTGTCCTTTTTTGTTAACTCATGTTTAGAAGTATTCAATGCCGGGGATTATTCCCTTTATTATTTAATTCTTCTCCAGTCGTACTTCTTAAGCAAATGGGTTTTAAATTTTCAAATCAATTCATCCACAGGGTCTCCAGGTTTCTCGCTTCAGTTATGATATGTACTTTACTTTCCCAAGACTTAAAAAGAACCCCAGGAATCTTTCACACCAACTTATTTAACGGAATCACTTGTCCCAAGCAGCAAAACTTATTTCTTTCATACTGTAGGTTTCATACTGAGTTGATATGTCTACTGTTAAATCCTTTAGATTGGTGGTACCTTCATAAGAATTACTCAAGAAATCCCAAGTCTCTTTGTCCTTTTTAGCGGCTGAGATCCTATTGTATTCATCAGGCCCTATGCCTCAAACTAGCAGTTTCTTGGACTTGTTGTTTTTTTAACTCTCCTTATATCTTCAATATTGAAATCCCTTCTGTTTTTGATAATCATTCATGTGACTTCAACTGCTTTGACTTCTCTACTACAAGCTCACATTAAAAACTCTGCCAAGACTCCCTAAATAATTTATTAAAGCTAATCAGTATCTAAACTTAGGCATCTCTACCTAAGCACTCTCTATGTAAAGAAAAGAAAAGAGCATTACTCTTATAGACTGAGTAATTAGTCAAAAAATCAGGATTCACTCAAGAACACTCACTATTTTAGCTTATAAAATAACTTAGAACATGAGCAATATTGTAAATTCAGTTTTTTTTATCTTTTTCCTATCTTTGATATTCTTTTAAGTTTGTGAAAACCACTTGATGAAGAAGCATCCTTTTTCTTTTAAAGATGAGTGAGGATTAGGGTTAAAATTTTGTTGGACCAAGTGTCCTTAATAGTACAAACATCACCTGCATAGTTTTTTTACTTAAGGGGACAATCTGTGCCGACGTGTGTCATCTGTATTGTTCCCTTGAACATGAAGAGACCTGGTCTCTTGTAGTCATCTGCTCATCATCAAAACTAAATACAACCCAACCCTCATTAAATCCTAATTATAATAAAAATCACACATTCCTATTCATTGAACCATATTAAACATTAAGGCATTTATGGCAATATCATCATACAAACTACACTTACAAGGCACCAACAACATGCCAAAACAATCTTACCACTTGGGGGAATTCACAAACCCCTTGGTTCAATTTTACATTAGCTTAGGGAATTATATAACCTCGTAAGGTTCAATTCAAAATCATAATTCAATAGTTAAAGAATAGTTTAATTCCCAAATTACTCATAGTTAAAAACTATATCATAATAAGGTGTTGGGGTCATTACTACGTCAAAAGTCACAAGTTTAGGGAAATCACAATTCCCCATTCTCATGCATCCACAAGTTCAAAAACACAAATAAATAATGAATAATCATATGTAAACCATGGGAAAATATTTCTCGATCAAAAAATATTCAAAACCCACAACCTTTATTTCAAAACCAACATAAACATCTCATGAACAATAATTTTAAAAATATTATTTTATCAAATTAAGAACGAGGGAAAGTAACATGCATGAAATACAAACTTTCACCAAAAGAATTTAACCCTTGAGCCCTTGGATGACCTACTTCTTGGAACCCTAGGTATGGCTGCTTTAATGAATTTGAGAGAGCATAGATGTGTTTGAGTATCTTATCGATGTAATATAACCTGCTTAAGGGTTTCTAGACATGGGGTTTTAATTGTTCAAGGAGGGAATTATCCAGCGTGCCCTAAAAATAAATGCTAAAATTTAGTAATTAATTACTATGGGTAACTATACGACTCATATGGACTCTTTACGAGTCGTCATCATTAGTCATAGTCAGGACAGTTCCCAGAAGACCCACACACTAGTTACCCTAAGACTCAAATGGTACCACTCATAATAGGACCGTATGACTTATAGGGTCCAGTCATAATCAACAAGGAACCCATATGGATTAACACTGGATAATCTACGATTGGCATCGAAGGACTCGTAACGAGTCCTTAACACTCATAGTGAGACACTCATACTTAGAGTAATACTTAGCCACCTACTTTCTGATTTGGTTATGACTTGGGTATCTAGGACCCGTCAAGAATCCTTAAAAAATTGCATCTCTAGGTCGTACTCATGAAAATAATTCAAGTACTATTAATTGGACACCTTACGACTAGGGTCACATGACCCTTCAAGAAACCCTATGACTAATAGGGCTAAGTCATAGTCAAGATAGTGAGATTAAAATTTAAGAAATTTTAAAAGACTAATAACTGGGGGCGTTACGAAAAAATAGGTGAGGATAAAAAAATTCCAATTTGCCAACTCAAAATGCAATACTATAAAAGGCCACCTACCTCTCACTCTCTAACTGGGCTAGGCAAACCATATCACAACACAAAAAGAGCTCCCAATCTCCACAATTATAATAAGGGGAAACCATCACACTGAAATGAACCCAATAAGTCTAACAGATGAACTCCGTACATAAAAATATCAATATCAAAATCACTATCAGGTGATGAACTAGCTAATAATGAAAAACAAACCTCAAACTGGTCAGTCTCACAAATGTAATAACTAAAAAAGGATAGCCAACACAAAAGACTTCGCAACCAAGAGGAAAGTCTAAGAATCTCAAATTCAATAATAGGAAATATGACTAAATTACAAACTCTAGAGTCATAAAGAATCATGGAAGGTTAACTTACCTTCGAAACCATAATAAGTTGTAGAATAAATCTAACACAACTAACAAAGAGGGCAAACAATCAACCCTTTCATACTATGACTAAAAAATAATCAAATTTTGCTATATATAATTGGGACACCAAATAAGAATCACAAGGAAATAAAATTTTAACTAGATAACACTTGTCTATACAGACACCCGGTGAGGATCAATTACATCAAGTAATAATTTCAAACGATTTCAATAACCTCAAGCAGTGATAGGAATAATTACAACCACTTCAACATATATACAATAAATAGGTTGTACTAAAATGAATCGGCAATATGTACCACTCAACAGTCACAATAAGGCTAATATGCCAAGTTAAATGGAACTCGAACCAAAAGCTACAACCATAAGGGGAAATATCAATACATATCTACTTCATCCACAACTAAAGAAATACACCATGTAGTAGTCACAAAATAATGAATTAAATAGCAAGGCACAAAATATTTGAATATTAACTCATGAACGCATAGAATCATCAATAAGCATAACAACCCCAATACACATTAAAAAATATAAATAAACACTTATAATAGTGTAATCAGCACTCACATGCTTGACTAATATAGGGTGAATAAATCCAAATGGATCCAAACTTGAACAGACCAACTAAATCATAAACTGAGGTACCAAGCACCATATATCTAACTACATATGTCTCAACCATATGAGGCTTATTTTAATGCGCTTAACTAATTAGAAATTCCATATTGGGGACACTCTCAAGACTAATAATCAATCTCTCTTTAATAGCAACAATATTCTAAAGATCTAATCCTTGCAAGCAATATGAACTAAGAATAAATGGATGATCAACAGACATTTACAACAATATCTACTATAATGTTGATCTTTCCTATTATCATAGACTAAAGTAAGAACTTCAGGATGGACAGGAAAATATATGCTAAATTCTTCCAATCACAAACTCACATCTAGGTGCTCTTTGAAACCACATCTTATCTCGTCATAACTAAAACAAACACTCAAATGATATACCAATAGCACTAACCTAAAGGCATGGTACCTTGACAGAACTTTCATATGTCTTAATACATGATCTTTTTATAGCCCTCAAATAATCAATAACCTGAGATAATAAAGTCCAAACTGCTATCATTTGCTCTAACGCCAAAAAAAGTGGCAAAGCTAGTCCTTAATGAAATCCATATACGAAGTCCTATTTTAAGGATATAGCATAGTAATATTCCAAGAACACTCGATAAATCCAATTCGTACTCATAGATAAGTCAGGAACAATGATTATAATACCTCATACTTTTCATAACTCAGTTTGGCGACTAGAATGTCAAGCATTATCTTCAAGAAAGAATAAATTCCCATGTATGTAAAATTTTTAATATTTAGACCCTCCAATGGGTAGAAAATTAAATTATCTTTCCAAAAATATAATATATGCCTAAATACGATAATCGAGTAAGAAGTTATGACTATTTTAAGTTCCAGTCATAAAACACTACGATTTGGGCCTGTAGTCCGTCGTGGAGGAGTAAAGAATCATAATTATCAAATTCTAGTGAGACTCCATGATAATATCACTTCTCGGAGGAGTCCCATTTAATATTTGTAAATTTCTAGTGAGCCAAAACAACTTTGGTGCATCGTACTAGTGGCCAAAATAGCAATCCAAAAGGGCACCGTGGTTGTGGCATGTCACGGTGAACGCCTAGTTCCTACTCGTCCTTTTCTAGTGCGCCACTGCGATAGTGGAGCATCTTGGTGGCCTAGTAAATCAGGATTTTGGTTGTTTTTCTAGTTCTGATTTAATATTTAACAAGGGCATTTTTGTTAATCCCCAAATCCCTAATCCATCTTAAACAAAGAATTAAGCCTATTCCAAAGAACTTTATGTTTCTTTCATCAATTATCTCTCAAAAGAAAACCCTAAAGCTCAAACTTTCTCTCCAAGAAGACCCAATTTCTCCATAAATTCTCCAAAGCAATTCAAGATTAAGGATTCCCAGTTCAATAATTCGAAGAACTCATCTTTAAAAGAATCAATAATGATCTAAGATTCAAGTCTTAGAATCTAGTTCATCAATTGAGGTACGTGGGGTTTTTAAACAAGGATACTTCTTTCATTCTTGGGCCCAAAATTTATTTTAATTAAAAATTTACTAAATTTTATGTGATTTCCTATTAAATTGAAGTTAGGGCTTATACCCTATATTGCTATTTATAAGATTATAAGATTTCAAGGGAAATAGAAGTTAAATTGCATGTCTATGTTTATATTTTCATGCATATTGCAAAAATCTCAAGATTTTAAGTTGATTTATAAATGTTTACATTACCAAGTACGAAGATTATGATCTTTTAATGTGTGTTTGATGCATGGGTCATTAAGACTTAATTAAAGATTGCTATACAAGATTGTTTGTTCTATGAGCACCCTATGATAAGATTATTCTCAGATTTTTGATACATATTTGACGTTTTTGTCCTATTCTAAGATAAAGAATCCACATTGTTCACATGACTTGAGATTTTAAAGAAAGAAAAGCATAATTTGTTTTCTTGTAAACCCTTGTTCTATTTTTGAAGTTGATTTCTTAATATGCTGAGCAAAAGAATGGGATGTTACCAATATTTAAGCCCTAAAACTATGTGCCACTGTAGGATTAAGATTATTTCCACTTCTACGTGGATCACTAAGATTGTGATCACTTAAGACATGATGTTCTATTCCGATTGCAAGGGTAGAACAACTCTTCCTAATATGACTAAGATGTTCGACTACATGAATGCTCACATGGTTTATGTCGTAAAGAAAATCTCCCAAAAATAGTCCCTTACTCTTAAAAAATTCTATTTGTTTAAAGCCTTAAGATAAAAGCATATGTTTTGGAAGCTATGGGTTTTAAGGTTCATAAATTTTTGCAATGAAGTATTCTCCTTACAGTTCATGAGATAATGTAGTGTTTTTTAGAAATATTAGATTTTAGAACTGAATGTAATGTCTCACAAGATTTATATTATATGCTATATTGTACATGATTTATGATCTTTAGTATCAATATTTCTTAATCCTAAGTAAGTCATTTATATTTAGCATGCATGGATTTATAAATTGTGATGATATTGTTTACTTATTGTATTCACCCCATATGCTAAGTATATCCTCAAAGTTCAAATCCACATATACGTCTATGTGCTGAATTGTCTCATAATGTAGGTTTAGGTGCTCAGTCTCAATAGTGTGAGTGATTTATGAGCATCGCATTTATATTTCTAAAGTTGCTAAGTCCTCATAGTTTGGGGACGTAGCTATTTAGATTTCTAGTTTGTTAGTAGATGATTCAGTATTAATTTAAAAATGTTTGAGTTAGTTGGGGCCTATCCCAGTGACTCTCTAGATTCAGTTAGTAGAGGCATTTCGGACTACTAGATTCAGTTTTAGATTTTTAGTTACAGTATTCAAATTTTAATTATTTTCTTTATCAGACTGAGGAGATTAGTATTTTCAGATATACTTAGCTAGTTTAGACAATTTTCTGCACTTATTATGATTTACATTCATCTTTCCCTATTTTAAGATATTTATTTAGTAGAAGGTAGTAAGAGTTAGTTCAGGACTACTTGTAGTTCGAAGCACCGGGTGGCACCCCGATAACTCAAATTTAGGGGCTTTACAAACTTGGAATCAAAGCCTAAGGCTTAGAGAGTCCTAGGAAGTCAGACAAGCTACGTTATGTATAGTTTTAATTAGTGGTGTAAAGTGCACCATATCTATGAGTAAGAGGCTAAAAAGCATTTTAGGAACTCATCTCTTATTTAATGATCTATTATGAATTAAGTGTCTCTATAAGCCTCTAACTCATTGTAACGCCCAGAAAAATGGGTCCCGAAGCATCACACGGTACTTGAGGCTACGAGTAGCCCCAAGCTAACCCTTTGAGCCATTTTCATTCTATTTAACACAAATCAACAGGGTTTCCATAAATAACCCTCAAATATCAACAGAGTAATCATCATCTAAGAATAACAGAAATTCAGAAATATAACAAAATATGACTTATTAGTCAACTCCTAACATCTATACTAGTCTGACAAGGATCTAAGAGAATCAATAAAACCAACGAGCCATTGAGACATGCCCTAACTGACTCATACTCAGTTATCAAATGTAAGCAATTTCGTGAAACTAATATCAGACATCACGTCCTCGGAACATGAGGACTCACCACAATAGAGGATATAGAACAGCGTGCCTGAAGAATTACTGTCAAACCTGGAACTAAGCACCTAAACCTACATTTTGAGAAAATGCAGGCCACATCCGAAGATGTGGGTCAGTACCATGGAAATAAACCGAGTATATGGGGGTATATACAGTTGTATAAACATCATTATCATAAATATATATAAGAAATATGTAGGATGTATGAAAGACTCACATAGCCCAAAGAAAATAATCATAATCATGCGAGGATGAAATAAGTACAATAACACATATGAGTCATCAGATAATTTGTCAATCACTTTCAGTTTATCAAGAATATAAAATCTCATACTGTAAATATCATTTAAATCTTTGGAAAGTATAACTTTCACAATTTCACTTTCAAATCACTTCACCATTCACCATAGACACAAGGAAACACACACACACTGGGAGATCCTATAACAGATATAAACCATGTGAGCTACATGAAGTTAAACGTATAACCCACGTTGGGGAGAACCGTCCTATCCTTGCCATCGGAGTAGGACTATCGATATCAAATCCACACAAACTAGTGATCACTATATAAATCAGCCTCAAGATCACTCCTATGAGGGCACCTAGTTCTAGTGAAGTAAAGTCGCTTTATACCTCCCCCTCGGTGCTAAAGTTTCTGCCAGATTTAGCTCAAATCATTTCAAAGACAATCCACAACAAAATAATTTCAGTAATATATAAATATACATCGGTAGCCATCATGCTTCCTATCTATCAAAATCAACCATGTTGTGAATATCTTTCACACTCAAGTTCAAAAAAACTCCATTAAGACTAAAAGGTCAAATCATTCAAAATATCTCAAATATTCAACATCAACGTGCTTATAACACACACTTTCTCAAAAAAAATATGATTTCCAATGGAGATTCACGACCCAAATATTAAAATCATGATAAATATCATTCAAGATTCATGCTTTATATCTCCACACATGTGAATTCATCTTTAAAAATTATAAACATCAATATTTCATAATAATCATCATAAGATATGGGTTCATGCTTCAAATTCATAAAAATCAAACAAAAATTAGGCCTTTGTAAAGAAAATTACTTTTGGGCACAAGAACGAAAGATAATTCTTGTTGAAAAACCCCACATACCTTAATGATAAACGTTAGATCGATATTCATTTTTGAGATGTTAATCGTTCCTTTGAATGATGGTTCTTGGAGTTCTTGAACTTGGAACTTGAAATCTTGAATAAAATTGCAGAATTAATGGTGAACTTTGGAGGTTCTTGAAGTTGGATGTAGGAGCTTAGGGTTTTCCTTTTGAGAGAATTTGATGAAATATAATATATAAAGTTTCTAATAGGATTTAATATAGGGTTTGGACGGATTTTAGGTGAGGGGAATGACCAAAACGCCCCTAAGACCAAATAATTCTCTAATTTGTCGTTTGGTGAACTATTTTGATAGTTTGAAGTAGATCAATCATAACGTTTTACTACGGTATCCAAATTGGATGAAACTAATTTTATTAGAAAGAGGACTCTTATATCTTTCCTTTGATATGTAGTATCTCACCCAGATCATTGTGTATGAGTATTTATGATCGTTTGAAGTTGACCCAAAAATTTACTTTGATAGGCTGAAGTAGATCGACCAAAACTTTTTGCTCCGATAGAAAAATTGGATGAAATCAATTTCATTGGAAAGAGGACTCGCAGATTTTTCCGTTGATATATAGTAGATCACCCAGATCATTATGTACAAGGAGCTATGATTGTTTAAAGTTAGAACAAAAATATGCCAGATCTCAGTACTTTTCCCTGCACGTTTTACTATTCACTACTATTCATGGTTCGATCGGAATGTTGATAACTTGTCGCTCGGGTGTACGTTTTTAATGATCCACATATCGTTGGAAATATTATTCGATACTCTACGCAATGATGGGTAAAAATATAAGACATTCCTCACGGAAAATTTATAATTGATTCTAGAACATAGAACCCAAAACGTTTATGCTCAAAATTTCAACAAAAAATTTTCTGGGGAATTACATCATCCCCCCTGGAAACATTCATCCTCGAATGATGCTATACATGCCAAGATTAGATATGGAGTAGAGCATACATCTGAAACCATTCATTAGACTCATCACCACATCATTTCTCACTCCGAATGCAGCATAGAATACATAAATTCAAGAAACTACAGGTGAACACATAATAAATGACAGCTAAACTACTGCAACTTTTGTCAAAAGTGCATGATTTAGGAAAGAACGGTACCTTCGGCTTGATCGGAGTCCGTAAGAAATAGGTGTGGGTACTTGGATCGCATATCCGCCTCAGCTTCCCAAGTTGCACCCTCAATAGATTGGTTTCGCCACAACACCTTGACCAAGGGAACTTCTTTGTTCCTTAGTCTTCGGACACTAAAATCAAGAATCTCAACAGGAATCTCATCAAAAGAAATATTTTCTTTAATGTCAGTACTTACAGAGGAATCCACTACCACAACATCGCTAATATTCTTTCTAAGCATAGAGACACGGAATATTGGATGAACAGAGGACAACTTGGAAGGCAACTCGACCTCATAAGCTACATTACTAACACGACTAAGAATTTTATAAGGACCAACATAACAAGGACTAAGCTTCCCCTGCTTTCCGAATCTCTTCACCCCCCTCATCGGTGAAATTTTTAGATACACTAGGTCACTAACTTCAAACTCAAGGTCTCTCCTTGTAACATACGCATATAACTTCTGATGACTCTGCACAGTTTTCAACCATTCCCTCATCAACTTAACTTTTTCCATTGCCTCAAATACCAAATCAAGACCACTCACAGCCACTTCACCCACCTCGAACCAACCTATGGGTGATCTATACTTCCTCCCATATAAGGCTTCAAATGGAGCTATGCCAATACTAGAGTGGAAACTATTATTGAAAGATAACTCTACCAACGGTAAGTGATCATCCCAACTTCCCTTAAATTAAAGTGCACAAGCTCTAAACATATCCTCTAAGGTCTGGATGGTCCGCTCAGCCTGACCATCGCTCTGCGGATGAAAAGCGGAACTCAAAAGCACTTGGGTACCAAGACCCTTCTGAAAAGCTTTTCAAAATTGTGAAGTGGACTGAGTACCCTTATCCAAAATGATAGACAAAGGAACTCCATGCAGTCTGACTAGCTCTCGAATATACAATCTAGCGTAATCCTCAGCAGTATATGAAGTATGAACAGACAAGAAATTAGCAGACTTAGTAAACCTATCAACCACAACCCAAATGGAATGATGATGGCATCAAGAAGGAGGTAAACCAATCACGAAGTCCATATTTATCTCTTCCCACTTCCAGGTGGGAATACTAAACTCTTGTATCATACTATCAGGACTTTGGTGTTTAACCTTAACCTGTTGGCATATTGCACAATTAGCTACAAATGCTGCTGTATCTTTCTTCATGCCACTCCACCAATAGATTTCCCATAAGTCTCGGTACATCTTAGTGGCACCAGGATGAATAGAATATCGCGCCCCGTGTGCTTCAGCCATAATCTTCTATCTCAGATCATCAACATTCGGGACACATATTCTACCCTGCAATCTCAACACACCATCTCCCTCTTGGGAGAAAACCCCTACTTTTTGGGCCTTGACTGACTCCTTCAGTTTGACCAAACTAGCATCTAAGAATTGCTTTTCCTTTACTTTCGAAACCAAGGAGGATTCGGAACTACTCTGAACCCCTATACTACCTTCAGCAGAGTCAAAAAACCTAACCCCTAATCTAGCCAAACGATGTACATCACGAGCCAACTCTTTCTTACCTTCTACCACATGAGAAACACTACCCATGGACACTCTACTTAGGGCATCAGCCACAATATTATCCTTGCCCGAATGGTACAGCACACTCATATCATAGTCTTTTAACAATATTAACCATCGTCTCTGCCTAAGATTTAATTCTCTTTGGATAAACACATACTACAGACTCTTATGATCATTGAAAACATTAACATGGACACCATACAAATAGTATCTCTAGATTTTCAAAGCAAACACAATAGCAGCCAACTCAAGGTCATGGGTGGGGTAATTTTTCTCATGGGGTTTCAACTGTCTAGAAGCATAAGCTATCACCTTACCCTTCTGCATCAATACGCAACCCAACCCAACTCTCGAAGCATCACAGTACACCATAAAACCATCAACACCATCAGGCAAAGTCAAAAAAGGGGCTGAAGTGAGTCGAGTCTTCAACTCCTAAAAACTCTACTCACAAGATTCGGACCATAAGAACTTCACCTTTGTTTGGGTCAACTGAGTCATAAGAGTCGCTATAGAAGAGAAACCCTCAATAAAACGGCATTAATATACTGCTAAACCCAAGAAACTTTGGATATCAGTTGGAGAAATATGTCTAGGGTCATTTCTAACAGCTTCGGTCTTTTGGGGATCAACTTTAATACCCTTAGAAGAAATGATATGACCTACAAAAGCACTGACCTTAGCCAAACTCACACTTATTAAACTTGGCAAAAAACTTGTGATCTCTAAGGGTTTGCAAGAAAGTTCGAAGATGATCAGAATGTTCATCCTCACTAGGGGAGTACACCAGTACATCATCGATGAACACTATGACAAACATATCTAGATATGGTCTAAACACTCGATTCATGAGGTCCATGAAAGCTGCTGGGGGATTAGTTAACCCAAAAGACATAACAAGAAACTCAAAATGGCCATAATGAGTTTGAAAAGTGGTTTTCAGGATGTCACACTCCCTAACTTTGAGTTGATGATAGCGGAACGAAGGTCTATCTTTGAGAAATAATTTGCACCTTGCAATTGGTCAAACAAATCATCTATTCTTGGAAGGGGGTACTTATTTTTTATGGTGACTTTATTCAGTTGGCGTTAATCAATGCACATACCCAAAGAGCCATCTTTATTTCTCACAAACAACACAGGACCACCCCAAGGAGAAACACTGGGCCTTATGAAATCCTTATCTAGTAGATCTTTGAGTTTCTCTTTCAACTCCTTAAGTTCTGCAAGGGGCATATGGTAAGGAGGAATAGAAATGGACTGAGTAACGGGAAAAAGATCAATCCCGAACTCTATCTTTCTATCAGGAGGTATCCCTAGGAGATCATTTGGAAAGACATCAGAAAACTCTTTAACGGCGTTAACAGACTGGAGAATTAGAGTCTCAGACTTAGTGGCTTTGACTCTAACCTAATGGTAAATACACCTCTTTGAAATAAGCTTCCTAGCTTTGAGGTAAGAGATAAAATCACTCTTGGGTAACACAGAATTCCCAAACCACTCAAACACGGGTGCACCAGAAAACTAAAACTTGACCACTCGAGTCCAACAATCAATAGAGGCATTAGAAGAATACAGTTAGTCCATAACTAGAATCACATCAAAATCTACCATTTCTAACTTAATCAAATCAGCCAACAAGACTCAATGAAGAATGGGAACAGGACCTTTTTTATACACTTTCTGGGAAACAATTGAATCACCCACTAGGGTAGAAACTAGGATAGGCTCAGGAATAATCTCAGGACTCATTTCAAAATTCACATCAATCAAAGGTGCAACATATGAAAAATTAGATCCAGCATCCAACAAAGCATACACATCAAACTGAAATATACGAAGCATACCAGTAATAACATCGGGAGATTCCTCCTATTCCTGGTGGGATGGCAAAGCATAGAATCTATTCTGGTGCTTCCCACCAGCATTGCTAGAAGAGGCGCCTTGAGTTAGAGCTCAACGAGTCGCTGGAACTGGAGCACTAATAGTCTGAGTCTGGGTCTGAGGTCAATAGTCACGACGCCCTTGTCCATCCTGTGGTCAATCTCTAACTCTGTGACCCATTTTACCACATCGAAAAAAACCCCTCCTCTCACCCTAATACTCACCCAAATGAGCCCTACCACACTTAGGACACAAGGGACGATTTTTCTTACTACCAGCACTGTACTGGGACCTGGATAGATATAACCTGCTACCTTGCTCCTGCCTACCTCTAGGCACGGGAGCACTAGAAGATGACGGTGCTGCCATAGATGAACGATCTTGATACTGAAAGCAACACCCTCCCTGCGATCTAGTCTGACCCTATCTATGTTGTTCGGACCTAGCTCTTTTATTCCTTCTCATTCTATCTCTCTTCTTAATCTTATCTACCTCAATCTGTTAGTTATAAGTCATCAACCTAGAAAGATTCATCTCACTATTTAGCATAGAAGACCTACACTCCTTAACAACATAACTAGACACTCCATTCATAAACTTACTCATACTAGCCCGATTATCAAGCACTAAGTCAGGAGCATACTTGGCCAACTAATTGAACTTTAGACAGTACTCCCTAACAGTCATAGAACCCTGTTGCAGGTTCAGAAACTCTTCCAAGTTTTAGGGATAACTCCCTCATCTCTATATTTCCTCCAAGCCACAACCCAGTCATAAGGTAGGTCTTTCAACCTATACGCAGCAAACTCCACACTATATTCCTTAGGTACATGCATCACCTGAGTAATCTTCCGCACCTCTTCTAAAAACAATCGTGGATCCTCGTCAGACTTGGAACCATAGAATTCTGGCAAATTCATCCGCATGAAGTCATGGATCCTGACAGCAGCTGAATCACCTCCCTGCTGATGTGAAGCTAGGGCTGGGTTAGCCTGAACATTTGCAGTAACAGCTTAGGCCAGCACCTGAAAGGCTGCTTGAAATTTAGTATGAGCATGTTTCCATTCACTGGGTCAGTGGGTTGAGGTTTCTCACCATTATTATTTCTTCTCGGTTTATGTGGAGGCATAATTCGAAAAGAGGAGAGCACGAATCAATAGCAGAGAGAGACACTTTAAGCACGATAGACTTCTGAAAGAAAAAATCACAATTTTTCCTAGAAACTCTTGTAGCTTCTTGCTCATAGATGTGGTACTTAAGGCTACGAGTAGCCCCAATCTAACCCTTTGATCCATTTTCATTCAGTTCAACATAAATAAATGGAGTTTTCATAAATAACACTCAAATATCAACAGAGTAATCATCATCCAAGAGTAAAAGAATTTTAGAAAGATAACAAAATATGACTTATTAATTAACTCCCTACACCTATACTAGTCTGACAAGCCTCTAAGAGAATCAATAAAACCACCGAGCCATTAAGACTACCCCAACTGACTCATACTTAGTTATCAAATGTAAAAAATTTCGTGAAACCAACATCAGACATCACATCCTTGGAATATGAGGACTCACCACAATAGAGAATATAGAATAGCGTGCCTGAAGAATTACTGTCGAACCTGGAACTAAGCACCTAAACCTATATTCCAAGAAAATGCAACAAACATCCAAAGATGTAGGTTAGTACCATGAAAATGAACCGAGTATATGGGGGTCTATGAAGTTGTATAAACATCATCATCATAAATATTTATAAGAAATATGCAGGATGTATGAAAGACTCACATAGCCCGAAGAAAATCATCATAATCATGAGAGGATGAAATAAGTACAATAACACATATGAGTCATCATATAATTTGTCAATCACTTTCAGTTCATCAAGAATACCAATTCTCATAATGTAAATATCATTTAAATCTTGCAAAAGAATAACTTTCACAATTCCACTTTCAAATTACTCCACCATTCACCATAGACACAAGGAAACACATACACATTGGCAGATCCTACAACCGATATAAACCATGTTAGCTACATGGAGTCGAACGTACAACCCACATTGGGGAGAGCCGTCCTATCCTTGCCATTAGAGTAGGACTATAAATATCAAATCCACACAAACGAGTAATCACTATATAAATCAACCTCAGGCTCACTGCTATGGGGGCACGTAGTTCTAAGGAAGTAAGGTTGCTTTATACCTCCCACCCAGTTCTAAAGATTTCTTTCAGACTTAGCTCAGATTATTTCAAAGACAATCTACAACAAAACAATATCAGTAATATATAAATATACATCAGGAGCAATCATTCTTCCCATCTATCAAAATCAATCACATTGTGGATTTCTTTAACACTTGAGTTTAAAACAACTCTATTAAGACAAAAAGATCAAATCATTCAAAATATCTCAAATATTTAACATCAACATGCTTATAACACACACTTTCTCAGCAAAAACACAATTTTCAATGGGAATTCATGACCCAAATATTAAAATTATGATAAATATCATTCAAGATTCATGCTTTATATCTCCACACATGTAAATTCATCTTTTAAAATCATAAACATCAAGATTTCATAATAATCATCATAAGATATGGGTTCATGCTTCAAATTTGTAAAAATCAAATAAAAATCATGTCTTTGTAAAAAAAATTACTTTTGGGCACAAGAACGAAAGAGAGTTCTCATCGAAAAACCGCACATATCCTTAATGATGAACTTTAGATCGATACTCGGTTTTGAGATGTTAATCATGCCATTGAATGACGGTTCTCGGAGTTCTTGAACTAGGAACTTGGAATCTTGAATAAATTTGCAGAGTTAATGGTGAACTTTGGAGGTTCTTGAAGTTGGATGTAGGAGCTTAGGGTTTTCTTTTTTAGGGAATTGGATGAAATATAGCATATAGTGCTTCTAATAGGCTTTAATATAGGGTTTGGATGGATTTTAGGGAGGGGTATTGACCAAAACGCCCCTAAAAATTAAATAATTCTTGAATCTGTCCTTTGGTAAACTATTTTGATAGTCTGAAGTCGATCAACCATAACATTTTACTATCATATCCAAATTAGATGAAGCCAATTTTATTAGAAAGAGGACTCTCATATCTTTTCATTGATATATTGTATCTCACCCAGATCATTATGTATGAAAAGTTATGATTTTTTGAAGTTGACCTAAAAATTTGCTTTTGATAGGCTGAAGTAGATATACCATAACATTTTTCTCCGGTAGAAAACTTGGATGAAAGTTATTTCATTGGAAAGAAGACTCTTAGATCTTTTTATTGATATATAGTAGATCACCCAGATCATTACGTACAAGGAGTTATGATCATTTAAAGTTGAAGAAAAAATACGCCGCGCCTCAGTACTTTTTCTGCATGTTTTACTGTTCACTAGTATTAACGGTTCGATCGGAATATTCATAACTCGTTGCTCGGGTTTCCATTCTGGATGATCCACATATTGTTCAAAATCTTATTCAATACTCTACGCAATGGTGGGTCATAATATAAGACATTCCACATGAATAATTTATAATTCATTCGACAAGATAGAACCTAACATGATTACGCACGAAATTTCATTGAAAAATTTCTCGGGGTATTACACTCATGCTTTTGCATGACAAAAAATGCCTTCTCGTTGAGCTAACGCACACAGAAATAATAACAAACCACCTCAACTCACAGATCCCTTGAATGAGAATATGTCATATGCAGAGTTTTGGGCTGCATTTCAGGTGCTAGCCCAAGCTGTGATAGCTAATATTCATTATAACCTTCAGGCTGCAATCCTATTTAAGTAAGATAGGGACTTAGCTACATCCAAAATTCAAGATTTTTTTAGAATAAACCCATCGAAATTCATTGGGTCAAATATAGGGGAGAAACCATAGTTTTATCTAGATGAGGTAAAGAAGATTATCCAAATTATGCCTGCTTAGAAAGAGTGGAGTGTAGTGTTAGCATCCTATAGGCTGAAGGATGTTGCATATGATTGGGTATTAATGTGGAAGAAAAGTAAATGGGAGAATGCAACTCGCATATTATGGCATGTATTTCAGGATGCGTTTCTAGATAAGTTCTTCCATCGTAAGATAAAGGAATCAAAGATAGAAGAGTTTATGAACCTGAGGCATAGATCAATGATAGTGAAAAAGTATTGTCTCAAGTTCACTCAGCTGTCTAAGTATTCGCTGGGTCAAGAATGAGTATGTTTGTGATTTGTGTGTCTGAGTTATTTAGGAGTGTAGGAATGCTATTCCCATTAGAGACATGGATCTGGCTAGATTAATGATGCATACTTAGCATATTAAGGTAGAGAAGTTGAAGGAAAAAGAGAGAGAAAACAAGAATGCTAGAACACGGTAGTTTGAGTATGGCTAGGATAGATCTCAAGGATGAAGTCATTCGCAGTTTCAAAATCACTCACCTATGAATTTACCTTTTTCAGCTAGTGCTCCTACACCCAAAATAGGCAAGAACAGTGGGGTAAGTCTTCTATGTCCAGATATAAGAATAGTGTAATTGGTAGGCCAGTTATCTTCTATGTGCTAAGTGTAGTAAGACCCATATGGGTGAGTGTTTGTTGGGTCAGAAATGTTGTTATACTTGTGGCCAGCCGGGTCAGAAAATCGAAGAGTGTCCATATACTAGACAGGGAAATGGAGATCTTCATTCCTAGGCTCAGGCTACTAGTGCACCAACTCCTTTAAGTTGCCCAACTCCTCTTCAGGGCACATTATCCAGTACAGGTGGCGGTCAGCACCAGAATTGATTTTATTCTTTACCATCCTACCAGGAGGAGGAAGATTCACCATATGTTGGTAATAGTATGCTTTGTGTCTTTGAACTTGATATTGAGGTGTTGATAGACCCTGGGTTGAGTTTCTCTTTTCTGATCCCATTATTTGTAGTAATTTTTTAGATAAGTTTTGAAAAGATCCGTAAACCCTTCTTAGTTTCTACTCCAGAAGGTGAGTCATTTGTTGCTAAACAAATTTATAGAAAGGGTCCTATCATTGTCCTTAATATATTCATGTTAGCGAACCTAATAGAGTTAGATATAGTTGACTTTGATCTTAGTCTTCGCATGGATTAGCTTTATTCTTGTTATAAATCCATAGAATGGCGCACCTGAGTGGTAAAGTTTCAGTTCCCAGATGAGCCAGTCTTTGAGTGGTCAGGTAATTCAGTGTCTCCTAAAAGTCATTTCATATCTCATCTTAAAGCCAAAAAGTTAATTTTAAAAGGGTGTATCTATCATCTATTTCAAGTTAAAGACACTAAGTCTGAGACTGTAACAATTTAGTCCATTCAAGCTTTCAATGAGTTTCACAAAGTTTTTCTAGAAAATCTCCCAGGGATACCTCCTGATAGAGAGATAGAATTTGGTATTGACCTTTTTCCAGATACTCAGCCCATATCCATTTCTCCTTATCATATAGCTCCAGCTGAATTTAAAAAGTTAAAAGAAAAGCTTAAAAATCTTTTAGATTAAGGTTTAATAATGCCCAATCTTTCTTTATGGGGCACTCCCATCTTATTCGTGTGAAATAAAGACAGTTCTTTGTGAATGTGCATTGACTATCGTCAGCTGAATAAGGTCATAGTCAAGAACAAATACAATCTTCCTAGAATTAACAACCTGTTTGATCAACTCCAAGGTGAAAATTATTTCTAAGAGATAGACCTTAGATCAGTCTATCATTAGCTCAAATTAAAGGGAATGTGATATTCCAAAGACAGCTTTCAGATCTTGTTATGGTTATTTTGAGTTTCTAGTCGTGTTTTTTGGGATAACTAATTCCCAAGAATATTTCATAGACCTCATGAACCAAGTGTTCAAATAATATATAGACATGTTTGTTATAGTATTCATAGATAATATCCTTGTGTACCGTTGTAGCGAGGATAACCATGTAGATCATCTTAGAATTGTCCAAAAAACTCTTTGAGATCATTAATTGTTTGCCAAATTCAGCAAGTGTGAATTTTGGTTAAGATCAGTAGCCTTTCTAAGTCATATTATTTCAGCCAATGGCATTAGAGTAGATCCCCAAAATATAGAAGTCGTAAGAAATTAGCCTAGACCTATATCTCCGTCTGACATTAGGAGTTTCTTGGGTTTAGCTTGTCATTATAGATGATTTGTTAAAGGTTTCACATCCATAGAATCTCCTATATCTAGATTGACCTAAAAGAATGTTATCTTCCAGCGGTCAGATTTCTGCGACAAGAGTTTTTAGGAATTGAAGTCTCAAATCACTTCAACCCCAGTCCTAGTATTACCTGATGGTACAGATAGTTTTGTGGTGTATTTTGATACCTCCAGAATTAGTTTGGCTTGTGTTTTGATATAGAAGGCAAGGCCATATCCCATTCCTGTAGAAAACTTAAGCCTCATAAAAATAATTACCCATCCCATGATCTGGAGTTAGATGTGGTAATGTTTTCTTCGAAAATCTTGAGGCATTCTCTATATGGTGTGTATATGGATGTGTTTTCATAGATAATAAAAGATTGCAGATGTGTTTACTCAGAGAGAGATGAGTCTATAGCAGAAAAGGTGGTTAGAGTTGATGAAGGATTATTGTATATGATTGTTGTATCGTTCGGGTAAAGCTAATGTAGTGAAGATGCCCTTAGTAGACTTGCAATAGGCAGTGATGCGCATGTGGAGAGAGATAAGCGAGTGTTAGTTTCAGAAGTTCATCATCTGGCTAGATTAGGTATTAGTTTAGTTGATTTAGCTGAAGGGAATGTTTGAGTTCAGAGTAGTTCCGAATCTTCCATAGTTTCAGAAGTAATGAGAAGGAAGACAAGGATTCTAATTTTTTCAAACTGAAGAATTCAGTTAAAGACCAAATGGTAGAGGTTTTCTCCCAAGGGGTAGATGGCACATGGAGATACCAGAGTATGTTTTTTGTTCCATGTGTTGATGAATTGAGGCAGCAAATTATAGAAAAAGAAAATGGTGTATGTTATTCTATTATTCCAGGTGCTACAAAGAAGTATTATGATTTGGGAGAAATCTATTGGTTGAGTAAAATGGAGAGAGATATGGCAGAGTTTGTAGCAACGTGGGCAACTTGTCAATAGCTTAACATAGAGCACCAAAGACCAACTGGAGGTGAATATAGATTTTGTGGTGGGTTTACCCCATTTTCCATTATATCCCATTGATTACATCTTCAAAAATATCTCATAATCATGATTTTTATAAAGGACATAAGGTTTATCCGTAAAGCTTTAATTTGTTTTTCTTTGATTTAGACCTTATTTTTAACACATTTTTCATGGATTTGAAGTATACATTCCTTTAGCATTAGGAAATTCATTTTAATTCAGCCATTTTACAAAAACCCTAAGGATTATGTAAAGAATTAATTAGGCTAATAATTAGAGGTCATTTGATTAATAGTGGATTAGTGGTTATTTAATAATCATTGGTTAGCTAATAGTAAGTCGATAGAGTATATTGATGAGATAGATATCTATACATTAAGATGACTATGGGTATGAGTACTTTTCTATTTGTTATTTAATTTCCCTAATGGTTGATGATTAAAAATATAGGCAAATGCCTATTGATGGGAGATGAGGTAAACCAAAGAAAATTATGAGTTAGTTATATGTGTATACACGTTGAAGATTTTGGAGTTTTGAGTCACTGGTTTCCCTCTATCCCTATTCAGTATTTTGAGTTCTAGATAAAAGTTTTGATTATTTTAGGCTTATGAGTGGTATTCCTACTAATATACTTAGATGCTCTTGTATTTATATTACCAAATCTTAGGATTGGTATCTATACTTTTATTGTCTTCTTTTAGTGGATCACTATTGATTATAATTGTGTTTGTGTAGTTAGAGCCAGTTTGGCATTTCTACCAAAGTAACCTATTTCATTAGCTCTGGGTTACAGTGTCCTACTGGTGGATTTTAGTAGGTGCCATCATGAATTATGAATCATATCATGACAAATTTGTATTACAGCCAAAGTTTCACCAATATTATTGGTACAAGAGCTTGTTTCTAATCCAGCTATGTGGATCAGAATGATGACATTAATTTCCTATATTTGTAAGGCAATGGGATATCTTTTGGAGCTCTTCACTTCTTTCACTCGTATCCTTCTAAGGGTTTGAGTTGGTTTGTAAAGTGTTCACTTAACTTCACTCTTTTGCATATGCCTAGGACACATGCTATAGATATGCGTTATGAGGGTCCCGAGACTCTGCCCGAGGATCCTACTGTTCATAAGGATAGCCTCATGATGTATCCCTAGTTAGGTAATAGGATGGGCCATTTCCCCCAAACCTCATTCCCAAACGTGAACCATATATTCCTCCGCCACAGCTAGCGGTAGGCTAGGGACTAGCCCGGGCTCCAACAGGTTATGACCCCATATTTGGGTTGTAGGTAGTACCTATATTGTGTAAGAAGGTTCATAGAAATCAATGGAATATTTAGTCTTTAGAACCCCTATATACGAGGGTCACATATGTGTTTTAGGCAGTAACAACGCCTCGTATGTAGGGTTCGTAAAAGTCCAAAGTTAACTTTATCTTTTGGAGCTTTAACACTTCTACCTACGTGGGTCACCTACTGGCTGTGGATTGGCTTGGTAGCATACTTTCAGCTTTATTCCATCTCTTTTTGCTCATTCTCTGCTCCAAACTCTATTTCCAGGCAAATCCATCACAAAATCGCCTCACATCTAACAAAAATACCAAAGTATAAGCATAATTCACTTGGTATAAGCATCAAAAAGTTCCATGAAACCATGCCACATCACATACTCAATATTGTCAGTAAGAGTTCTTGGTCATGTCTTCTAGGTTGACCAATGCCCCTGAAACATTCATAGAGGTGATGAATTAGATTTTTTTTTTATCTTAATTTGACTTCTTTATGATTGCATTTATAGATGACATGTTGGTTAATTCCAAGAGTGACTCCGATCATATGAAGCATTTGATATTATACTTCAAAGATTTTGTGATGAGAAGTTGTACACCAAGTTCTCAAAATGTGTATTTTGCTTGGATTCGATCTCTTTTATTTAATATATGAACACCAAGGATGGTTTTATAATTGATTCATCCAATATTATCATGAATTTTTATTGGGATAGACCTACCTAGTGCTATAAAGAAAGTTTCTCTTCTCTTCAAACATTTTTGACCATGAAAACTTGGAAAAAGAGGGTATTTTAATGGTTGGGTGCATATGAGAATAGCTTCCAAAAGCTTAAAGAGTTGTTGATTTTGACTTATATTTTGGTCTTTCCCTAGAAAGTGGGGTATTTAACCCTAATTTGTGATACTTTTGTTGTTGGTTTGGAAGTAGTGTTGATGTATTATGGTTAGGTGATGGCTTATGCCTTTCTTCAGTTGAAGCATTATGACAAATTAACCCACTTATAATCTTAAATTGAAAGAAGTGGTGTTTGTGTTAAATTTTAGGCGTCACTATAAGTATGGAGTTCCATGTGATATTTTCCCACTTTATAATAGCATTCATTACTTCTTCATATAGTGTGATCTTTATATGAGGCAACAACGTTAACTTGAGTTACTTAAGGATTATAGTCGTGGTATTTTTTTTTTATTATCCTAGCAAGGCCATTGTGGTTGCAGATAACTTGAACTAGTATAAGGAGTTCAACTCATATCTTTATCAAAGAGTAGCCTTTAACCTTAGAGGTTCAATATTTCGCTAACATATATTTAGGTTTTAAATTTTGACACCATGGTGTTTTGGACATAGATAATGCTAGATTATCTTTAATTGAGATTATTCAAGCTCACCATTTTTATGATAATAATTTGATGATAATTTGAGATATGGTGTTAAGTAGTGAGAATAAAGTGGCTTCTCTTGATTTTGATGGTGTTTTATAGATTGAAGGCTTAATATATGTGCCAAGAGTTTGTGGATGGGTAACAATGATTTTAAAGTAGGCATGTTGTTCTAGGTATTATATCCATCCAGGGGTAACTAAGATGTATCATGAATTGAAGCAACTTTACTGATGAAGTGGTATTAAGAATTATGTGATATACTTTATAGCATGCTACTTGTGTTGTCAATATGTAAATGTCGAACATAAGAGACTGGTGCTTTGCTTTGGAGATTACCCATTCTTTAGAGGAAGTAGGAGCGGACCACTAAGGATTTCATTAGTGGGTTACCTTAAACTTCTCATTGTTATGTAATATTCCATTCATCATAGAATAGTTGACTAATCAACCCATATCATACCAATCCAGATCTCATTCAGTGACAAGAGGTTAACTTATATCTATGTTTGAGAGATACTTTATTTTCATGGGGTACCTATGTATATTATTTTAGTTAAGGGATCAATGTTCAGGTTTAGATTTTAGAGAACATTTTAGGTGGATTTGGGTACTGTGGTTGACCTTATATATCCTTTTATTAATAGACTGATGTTCTATGTGAGGTGTCTTTATGTTTTTGAGGATACGTTTTGCAAATGTGTCATGTACTTCAGAAGTTAGTGGGAGTGACATTTGACCTTCGTAGAGTTAGCAGAATAGTAGCTACGATTCAAGTATTAAGATGGAATCTTTCAAGGAAATGTATGGTATACGTTGATGATATTGGTTGGTGTGAGTCAACAAAGGTTAGACCTCGTGGTACTAACATGCTTTAAGAGTCATCAGAAAATTTTTGAAAATTTACGACAGACTTCTAGCAGTCCAGAGTAGGAAAAAGAGTTATGCATATCGTAGGCATCATTCCTTGATGTTTGGTAATGGTGATCAAATCTATCTTTATATGTCTCTCATTATTGGTGTGATGAGATTCTGAAAGAGGGACAAGCTTAGCCCTATGTATATTGGGAATTTTTTGAATCTTTGGATTATTAGGGAGGTTGATTATGAATTATACAGAACCCCCAAGTTTTTAGTTGTTCCTTATTATTTTGATGTACCTATTCTTCAGCTCTACATTTTTGATGAATCTCACGTGCTTCATTGGGTTATAGATCAATTTGATAAGAGTTTGACCTTTGTATATAAGAAAATATCAAATTTCAGTGATTGTGTTTGAGAGATAGTCCAATGCATATGGTTTAGTGGAAGCATCATCCTATTGAGAAAGCTAGTTGGGAAGTTGAGTACTGCGTTCGTTGTAGTACCCTTAGCCTTTAATTGACATAAGCAATTCCTGGCCTTTTACTTCTAGGATGAACTATAGTTTTAGTATTGGCCGTTGTAATGACATGTAATAAGAAATCATGTTTTTTATGTCTTTTGACCATTTTTACATTCCCCATAGTTGAAACATGTTGTTTTACGGTATGAAAATAGTTTGCACAACTTCTAATACAATAAGAAATGTTTTGGATAAGTTTGTAGATTTTAGAGACTTTAAAAGCCATATAGTTGACTTCGATCGAGATTTGATGGTCTGAGAGTCAGATTAACTATTTGGACAGTTGCATTAGGTCAGGAATTTCAAAGTTTGTTTAATAGTGTGAGTTTTTTCAGTTGGGAACCTTGTTTTTGTATTTTGACCCTTCATTTAAAAAACTGACAATAGTGGGACCAATGGATTAAGTTATTGAAAATAATCAATTTTCAAAAACTTGACATCGCCATTGAGTTAGGCACCTCAAAATTAGCCTGGTAGCATATATGATTTTCTTCTATCAGGTATTAAAAAATCTTGAGGGCCTATTTGAACGATTTAAAATCCTACAAATTTTGCTAATGAATAGTTTATATCTAAGTACATGGAGCCTTCTTTGCCAACTTAGGCCCCTAGTTGTAAACACGGAGAATGAAATATCCCTTCATCGCGATTAGGAGGTAGTTGTAGCGATTGCACTAAAGTAACTAAGTCTGCGTCTGGTTTCTTACCTCATTCAAAAACACAATGTGATTTTGCTAACACAGAGTCCTGATCCATCATCCCTTACGAATGTGAAGCATTGGCGGCCAACACAAAGTCAAAAGTTTTGGCTGGTCAAGTGGACCCTTGCAAATGTGAAGGGTTGGCCACATTATCAGGTACTGCTCTCTGGTATTGTTCAGAAAACTATATATAGACCCAAATATTTTGATTTGCACTATATTTGGACCTCCAAGCTTCTGGACAAGGTAGATTCTTAGGGTTTTTGCACTATTCTTGCTTAGGGAAACTCCTAAATCAATTTTCCATTATTTCCCATTGATTACATCTTCAAAAATATCTTATAATCATGATTTTAAAAAAGGACATAAGGTTTTATCTATAATGCTTTAATTAGTTTTTCTTTGATTTAGACCTTATTTTTAACACATTTTCGTGGATTTCAAGTGTAGATTCCTTTAGCATTAGGAAATTCATTTTAAAAAAAATTAATTATATCCCTTTTGTTTTTGAACCTCTTTTGGACTTGCTCAACAATTGGTAATATGGGTATTGTTATCTTTTCTTTAATACGTAGATGCTAACTTTGAATGTTGTAATTTATTTTGAGGACAATAAAAAAGGGACATATTTGCATTAAAGCACTTGAAGCTTTGATTTTATTGTTTTGATGTAGGTTATGGCTTAATTTCTTTTAAATTGAACTTGGAAGTTAATGAATAAGTAAAACGTGCTATGGGTTGCGGAAAATAAATATGGGGTTTATACTTAGAGATGATTATTACTATTTTGTGCCTTAGTGAGGGCTTATATAATGTTGTTACTAACATGCTAAATCTGAAATTGCATGTTGCCTGTGTGGTTTTTTTTTCATCATTAGCCATATATACACACAGACACACACACACACACATATATTGAGAAAGAGAGAGAAAGAGAGAAAGAGAGAAAGAGAGAGATCTAAAATGATTTGTTCTAGATATAATGGCCGTGCAAACCTTTAATTGTTATTTTAGGCCTTATTGAGGAAGGTTCCTTAATCATCATAAAAATGCCTAAGTTTGAGGTTAATATTATACTTATGATTTCGTGTTGAATATTTATTTTGATGGTACCTCATTAAAGTGGATAATCATGAATGGTGGACATATTGAGTTAATTTTTGGGATCACATTTATACAATTTGAATGGATGAGATATCTTCAAACTGATTTAATTGTAACCTTTAAACCATCATTCCATAAATACATATGCATGATATGTTGGTACCATAAAGGAATAGCATTTTTTAAAAAAATATGACATTTTTATCAAAAACTTATTCGTGAACACAAGCCGTAGAGGTGGAATAATATATGTGATATGATTTAGAGTATATGGGTTACTATTTGCTTATTCGACCGATGATACCTACTAAGCAGAAGTGGATTGTACTCACTCCTGCTGTGCCTTTTTGTTGTAGATCCTAGTTCGAGTACCACACGTGGTGGCTGATCATTGGTATAGTGATGTTGCCAAAAACTACACATCCAAGAAGTTCAATGTGGTTGTTGTCAAGAAAATACCCCATTAAAGGTTGGGGTCGAACCGTTAGGGAATTGATAGAATATCTCATGAACTTGCTGAAGTAGCCTAAAATATAAAAAGTTAAATGGGGATATTTTTTTAGAAAAAAATCAGTAGTAATAAATGTTGATATGTTAGGTTAAAATTAATATGAGATGAATACTAAGATTGTGTTCCCCTTGACTTCCTAACTCCTTAGACTTATCGGGCTCCATCAAACTATCCCAATACCATGGTTACAAAATATTATACAACACGTATCACCCACTGTGTTATGAATGACGTTAGTGAATCTAACTCTTTAACTTTTTAGTTTCAGATTGTCACCTTACTAACCGTTATCGTGGATCCCATATTAACTATTTCCCTTTGAGTATCAAGTTAAAAAGATGAGGGTTGAAGCCTTAAATTACTGTTGTGATTTTCTTTTTCTAATATATACCTGTCTTTTGAAGTTAGTATCAAATATAGGCATGTTCTTAAACTCTACAGTCGTTAAGAGGGCAATAAATTAAAAAAGATTACAATACATGCATGAATATTGATCAAGAACGACTTCACACTTCCTCTACTTCATTATTTCATTAGGGTTCCACAACCCTTGTTAGGTGATTTAGTCACTCATGGTGGAAAGAACATTCATTGAATTCCAAAAAGAAATCATATGAATAATCTTACAATAATTGAAGAACAAATATGGAATCTCAAATTAATAATCAACCACTAAACCAAAAATAAAAAATTCCAAGATCAAAACTCAAATCTTGGAATCAATATAGTCTTGTGAATGTAAAGAGTACGTAATCTTATACAGAATCATTGTAAGGACCTTTCAAGTCATTTCTCATTAATTCACATATTTTCTCTATTAGAGATTTTTCATAGCTGCCTCAATTCATTTATGACTTGATGGTGTTGATAAATCATTTGTCGGGCAATTCATTTAGTTTTTAGAACTATTTCCCTGTTTAGAAGTCTTTTATTGTTTCAAATAGATGTCAAGCTAAAACTTTAGCATAACAATATTAGATACGTATTTTGACTACACCAACAGCTTTGGAATATAAATTATAGGTTAGAAGGACCTTTGTTTTGGGTTCTGCTGCACCAGAACTTATTTTGACTTATTGGTTGAAAATTTGGTAAATTGGAAATTTAGGTGTGGAGCGCACATTTGGTTAAAATGTATTCGAATGTAAAATATGACTTTATCAATGTGTCTACAATATCAAAATCAATGTTGTTACATTTTTAGATTTCTTATATTGTATTCTGGATGTATCTCGAGGTGTTAGCCAAAACTTGGAAAATATTCCCAGCTTCAACTGTTATTTAGTGCAGCATAGGGTATTGCGATCACGGAGGGAGTATTGCAATTGTGATGTTATGATCGTGGCTTGCGTATTTATGAGCGCATGAACTTAGAAAGTTTAAAGGAGTATTTAAATGCCCTTTTGGTCGAGAATTGGCCATTTTGCGTCCCATAAACCCTAATAGAGTATGTAGTTCATAAATTGAGTCTTGGGTGTTTATTGGGATCTTTAATAACTTGCATATTCATGATTAACAAAAAATTTAAGATATGAATCCTTCATTTATAGTTATGAATTCTTTATTATTTAACCCAAACCCCAATTATATTTAAGGCATGAATTGAGCCCAAATAAGTGCGATATTTACTTGATTATTGAAGGATACAACTCCCTAATGGTAATTGAACATTGGGTTTGTCATGGAAACTCGTTTCCTTTATGTGGGACACACATGGGATTTTTTGGAGTTGGTCTTGGACCCAAAACACAATGTTCAATATAAGTATTGAGATTCTCGTAATGATGTATAGATTGTGTCTTTGATTGCTTGGCTCCTTAATGAAGCTTCGCAAAAAAAAATACTAAAGGTTATCAGTTCGTGAGCTATATTCAGATTTGAGGTAGGCTAAGCTTATTTTCTTAGTATATTGTTATTTATTATAGTTTAATTGTGATATCTTGTTAAGATTGGGAGGCATTTTAGATACTGGAATGGTAGATGGTAATCTTTAGGATTAGTTGAACAATTTACCCTTTTGAACTCATAATGCGGGATACTTGACCAATAGTCTAGAACATTAGCTAGTTGGACTTATTATCTGATGAATCGTATGAAAATGTCTTAGTTATCCTAGTTACATAGGAGTGAACTTGTCACTCATACTAAGAGGAAGTTTTCTTTAGTTGTGTATAGTGGTAAACTTGGCCCTAGATGCTTGGCTTGAGATTGAGGTAGTTCTTGAGGAACAATTTTACTATAGAACTATTGTGGATTGATAAACCTTTAAGACATGATCTAGATGACTTAGCTTAGTCTCAAATAGTAGTTAGATTTGAAGAGATACTTCGAATACTACTAGCAGAACTTAACCCGCCTTAAGCTGGAGTAGTTTCATTAGTGACCTAGATAGTTGTTCAAACCTAGAATGTATCTTTTTTATATGATGGCTAACCCCCATAAATAGTTTATTAATGATGTAGGTATTGCAAATTATGTTCATGACTGTTTACTAAATTATTGATAATACTTTGATAACAATGGAATATCTTAAAAATAAAGCCTATGATTATGCTACCACATAAATCATTGACTAAATTACAATGTGAGCCTTGGATTCTGTTATTACTCCTATTATGTTCAAGCGTAGTAACTAAACAAATGTTTGTACTAAAAATCCTCTTGTGCTAGTATTGCATAAATTATGCTAATAACTAGGAGCTCTAGAATGTATAAACATGGCTTCATAATTGACCTTGATAATGAGTATGTTAAAGCTGGTTAGCATCAAGTGTTCATAACATATAAATGTACATGTCAATCCACCTATTAATATAATATTAATATAATATTACGACAATGAATGATGGGGTATTGTGGTATGTTTTTCCTTATTTCTCCTTTATTTTATCCCTCATAGGGAATGAACTTACTATTGATTTGATTATATATATATATATATTGATGTTATGATGATGCCTAACAAGTCTAGATGATATGTTGAACTTATGATGATGCCTATAAAGTCTGGAGGATATCTTGATTTTATAACGTGTCTGACAAGTTTGGAGGATATATTGACGTTATGATGATGCCCGGCGTGTTCGAAAGATATACTGATTTTATGATGATACCAATCAAGTCAGGAGGATATATTAATGTTGTGTATGGTGACTGTACATATATATACACATGTGTGGTTATGAATTTATAGAATTACATCCATACTTGCATTAAGGTTATGATCTTATTCTTTAAATTTCTATTATATTTCTCTTATGATAATCCCTTGTTAAGTGGTTTAGTTCTTGCTAGTGATAAATAGTGAGTAGAAGTAGTATATGTTGAATATTTAATTAGGACAAGTTGGTAAGCAAAATATTTTATAGTACTTGAGGATTCACCAAGTAGGTATAGTTAGCATTGAATAAATGGATTAATGGATGAATATCAGCTATTAGAATGAGTTTTTTGTTAACTAGTTGTCGATTAAGTGCCTACATTACTCATTGTCTAAAATCCCAGTGTTCAAGCTAAAGAACCTTGTTAGTTGAAATATAATAATTAGCAATAGTGGTTGATACATAGTTGATAATGATAATAGGGTTAGCATTAGTGATGATTAAACATATTGATGACAAAGTTATGATGTTGATTTGATGTTAAATGATGATTTGTATATTTCGGGAGCTAAATTATAAAAAACATTAATAGTTAGATAAATAAGGTTTTAAATGATGATTAGTGGTCTTTGATAGATGGTGTTTAGTGTGATTATAATTAATATAAGTTGTAAACCTGGACTAGATGTTGGATGTGGGTTTGTTAGTGAATAATGGTTAGTTTCCATCTCGTGAGTAAGTATTATATAAAGAATTAGTTAGGCTAATAATTAGAGGTTATTTGATGAGTAGTGGATTAGTAAATATTTAATAATCATTGGTTAGCTAATAATAAGTTGATAGAGTATATTGATGAGATAGATATCTGCACATTGATATGACTATAGGTATGAGTACTATGGTATTTTTTATTTAATTTTGGTAATAGTTGATGATTAAAAATTTAGGCAAATGCCTGTTGATGCAAAATATGGTAAACCAGAGAAAACTATGAGTTAGTTATATATCTATACACGTTGAAGATTTGATCCCTGATACAAACTTCGGTGGTATGGGATTATGTGATGGATTCTTAAATTTATTTCCTATTTGGTGTATTCATCAGTGGAATAAGATGCCACGGTGAGTTATTTTAATTTATGCTCTAATGTATGTTTGTGCACCAACTTAGTAATTGTGTTAGTGTCTCTTTATGCTTTTGGATTATTACTTCTTATATATTATGTTATTGTTATGTATTGATATGATAAATCAGAATAAGTTCTAGTTTGACTATTTATTACTTTAAGTGATGAAGAAGATGATTCAGGTTTGATTATGTACCTTGACTTAGAGATATTGTCTTATTTTATAAGTTATTTATATTGTGATTTAGAACAGTCGACCGATAATGCCTATTGAGTACCACTTGTTTTGGTACTCATGCAATATATTTGTACCCTTATGTTGAAGACCCATTTCCCAGTTGTGCAATGGCTGAGTTAAGATTGTTTAATTTTGATTTGTTGGAGATAGGGTAAGCTTTTGGAGTATTGAGTTGTTGTTTTCCCTCTATCCCTGTTCAATCATTTGAATTCAGGATAAAAGTATTGATTAGTTTAGGCTTATGAGTGGTATTCCTATTAATATACTTAATGCACTTGTACTTTCATTACCAAATCTTGGGATTGGTATTTATATTTTGATTGTCTTCTTTTAGTGGATCACTGTTGATTCTAATTGTGTTTGTGTATTTAGAGCCAGTTGGGCATTTCCACCAAAGTAACCCATTTCATTAGCTCAAGGTTACGGTGGCTTACCTACTGGTGGATTTTAGTTGGTGCCATCATGAATCATAAACCGGGTCATGACGAATTTGCATTAGAGCCAAAGTTGCACCAATATTATTGATACAAGAGCACGTTTCTTAAAAAGCTATGCGGATCAGAACCTTGACATTAATTTCCTATCTTTGTAAGGCTGGGGGATATCCTTAGGAGTTCTTCACTTCTTTCTCTCGCATCCTTCTAAGAGTTTGAGTTGGTTTGTAAAGTGTTCCCTTAACTTCACTCTTTTGCATATACCCAGGACACATGCTACAGATATGCATTATGAGGGTCCCGAGACTCAGCCCGAGGATCCTACTTTTCTTAAGGATAGCCTCATGATGTATCCCTAGTTAGGGAATTGGATGGGCCATTTCCCCTAAACCTCATTCCCAAAATTGAGCCATACATTCCTCTGCCACAGCTAGCGGTGGGCTAGGGACTAGCCCAAGGTCCACCAGGTTATATTCTCTAATCATTGCCTACAGATGCCTTAGTGGAAGTGTGCGGTATTATTTGTGTTGTGTCATTTGCTGGTGTGTCGACTACTGAGGTAGGAGTTCTGCCTGCAGCTATAGCTCCTGGAGTTGAGGTTCCTCCTATACTGGTAGTTGTGATGTAGCCCGCTATGTCAGCTGAGAAGGAGAAAATGTAGGGAGATTTTTGAGGTTTTCTTCGCCTTGGTTTTTTGGTTCTCCTAAATAGGATGCATATGAGTTTCTTACTACTTGTGAGTATAGGCTCTGTGGATTAGGCCTTATTGGGACTCGTGGTGTTGATTACCCCATATTTTAGTTGGATTTTCTTGCTTGACACTGGTGGAGAGGTTTTATGAGTTCTAGGTCAACTGCATCTTCTCACCTGTTATGGACTCAGTTCTCTGATATATTCTTGGAGAAGTATATGTTGTGAAACCTTTGATAGAAACTGAGGGATAAATTTAATAGATTGGAGCGGGGTTCTATGATAGTCGCTGAGTATGAGGCCTATTTTCATATGTTGGAAGGGTATGCGACTTTAATCCTTCATACTGAGTATGAGAGAGATGGTTGCTTTGTGATAGAACTGAGACTCCCTATTTAGATGGCTACTCATAGTCTAGTTTCTATGGTAGGACCTTTGCTGAGATTTCAGATTGTGCTAGATTGATGGAGGACATGTATCTTAAGGATCATGATAAGAGTCCCAAACTACTGGAAATATTTGGTGGGAACCATATCAATTCCTGAATTAGAGGTGGTAGTTCTCATATTGGGTATCCTCTATGTCTATCTTTTATGTCTTAGATCTAGACTAGTCGACCAATTTAGGTCGTACTTCAGACTACTGATGGAGGTCAGTTTTATATCAGTGGCCGCCCAAATTAGGGCGGTGATTAGACTTTTACAAGTTCATCTTCAGGAAGTGTTAAACGCGGTGGTTACTTTGGTTTTGCTGGATCTATGAGTTTTAGTTTTTCTTGTGACTCTTATTTTACTTGTCGTCTTCCTTATCATTATTGGAGAGAGTGCCATAGTCATAAGGTGATGGTTGTTTCATTTCAGAGTGCTCCCCCTATTAGGGGAGTTTATCGCTTTGGTAAAGTTGGGTCACGAGTTAGCAGGGTGGCTATCGAGGTGCTCGAAGTAGTACTTAAGCAAGTAGGATAGGAGGTTGGGTAGGTGTACAACCAGGTGGCGAGCGTAGTAAGTTATATGCAGTACCAGCTAGAATCAAGGCTAAGACTTTCAATGTTATAGTTACAGGTATGATTTTGGAGTGCTGTGAGTCAGATCTTGCTTTATTTGATTTAAATCCACTTATTCTTATATATCTACTTATTATGCACCATAGATGGATTTGACTAGTGACTTATTATCAATATCATTGTGTGTATCCACTCTCGTAGATGATTCTTTAGTAATGGATCGAGTAGTCAGATCACGTGTTGTGTCAGATAGTGATGTTGATACTTTTGCTAATTTTATTATTCTTGATATGCTGAATTTCGATGTTATTCTGGGCATGGACTGGTTGTTCCACTCTCATGTGGTCATCGATTGTTTTACCAAGACCGTTACCCTATCAATTCCCGGCATAACCCCAATCATGTAGAAGGGGGCATTTAGACATGAGCCGATGTGGATTATGTCTTATTTTTCCTCCAGGAGACCTTTATCGAGGAGTTGTGAGTTTTATCTCGCTTATATATATGATACTCGTGTAGAGAATTCTTCGCATTACTCTGTTTTTATTGTTTGAAAATTTCATAATTTATTCCCTACCAACCCATATGGTAATCCCCTTCACCATGACATTGAGTTTGCTATTGACCTTAAACTTGGCACCCAACCTATTTCTATGTACAATTACCATATGGCTCCTACCGAGCTTAAAGTACTGAATTCTAAGCATTAGGATCTTCTTTGTAAGGGTTTCATTAGATAGAGTATATCACCAAGGGTAGCTCCTATATTTTTTGTAAAGAAGAAAGATGGCTCCATGTAAGACCCCGTAAAATCCTCTGATAATTCGAGCCTTAGAGCATGTTCAGAAAAGTGTTAATCCATCCCTAAAAGGTTGAGAAGTGTCTTCCCAAGTGAGAAGTAATTTGAGATGTGTATAATTTCCCTAATATCGAACCTTTTGTCATGTACACCATTGATTAAGATTTACTTCGATACCAAATTCGATACTTGGGCAAAGAGTTAGAGCTATTTTAGTGAGATAGTGTGCCGCCTGGTACTGTAGCACATCACGGAGCCTTCCAAACTGGCAATCGCTAAAATCCAGTGAGCCTCATGATTATGGCATGTCGCACCAAGGCTTAATTTTAGAATTGTCAATTTTCAGTGTACCGACGCGATTCCACCGCATTGCAGTGCCTTTCCAGTTTGCAACCAAAGTGGCAATGCGATGCCCACCGCGTCACGCCATCAAGCAGTTTCCCGATTGTCCAATTTCTAGTGAACTGGCGCGACTATGGTGCATCGTGCCAGCATGTAAAATTAGGATTTTTTAGTTTAATTCTTGACGCAAAAAGGTCATTTTTCTAGCCCTATATTGTAACACCCCGCAAAGTTCTCTTCTAGTCTGAGCCTTAGAGTGTATTTAGTAAAGCCGAAATCCTGAGTATAAAAGTTTCAGAAATACATTCTTAAGTAAGACAATGTGCCATCTTGCACTCTGGTGTGTGATGGAGCCAGCTAAAATGGCAATTGTCAAATTCCAGTGGACCTCCGCGATTCCACAGCATTGCGGTTAAGTCCCAGTTCGCAACCAAGTTGGCAAAATAATCCCCACCTCGTTGCGCTGTCCTACAATTTCCCAATTGTCAAAATCCAGTGAAGGTCCGCGATTGTGGCACCTCGCACCAGGACCAAAAATTAGGTTCTAGTCTAGAATTTTCTCAAGGGTATTTTCATATTTTATACCCATTCCCAACCTTTATAAATACCTTCTTAAGGGCTTTGAGCCTCATTTTCTCTTCTTTGCACCCAAGAAAACTAGGGTTTCCAAAAATTAAATCCCTCTCTCTTCTTCAACCAAAAATGAAGGTAGAATCAAGAGAAATGAAGAAATCTTTTGAAGGCTTTCAAGAAAAGAGTTTCCCCAAGGTATGTAGATGTTGATTCTTGGGTCCCTTTCATCCAGGAAGTTTAAGTACCCTTTTCTAAAACTCAATGATTTTATGTTTATGAGTTTTTAATGATTCATGTGAGTTGAAATTGATATTCCATGTGTTGTTTAGTATTGATTCATGTTTGTTTACAAGATTTATGAGCTTTGACTCTTATATGTGGAATCCATGTGATATTTGTGATGAATTTTCCTTATGTGGTATTCAATATGATGTGTCTATGTCAAATAGGTGTAGAAATGGTTGAATAAGCAGAGCATATTCCCCATAGGTTAGATGAAAAGCTTAAGTGAAGCATAAAATCCATTATAGTGTGATGAATAGGAAACCCCAAGTTGTGAGCTAGTCCATGCATGCTTCATGTTTGATAAAATGCGTTACTGAATGCATGGTGTTAAGAGAGTGTGAAATCACCAAGTTAGTGTAAACCCATACATATTTAGTGGTTGTTGAAAGACCGTAGTGAGTAAGTTGAGACAAGATAGTCGTAAATCGCCCAATTAAGTCCTCTTCGATATATGTTAAGCTTTTAATACATACTAAGTGGTCAGCAAGTAAGTTGTGACGTGATAGTATGAAGTTTCCACAAATCATGTGATATACTTAAGGTAAGACCTTGTTGAAGGAAGTATAATCTAATAGCATGTTGCCCCTACACTAGTATAAGTTGATGATTCATAAATGCTCAAAGTGACCCTCCCCCTTAATAGTTATGATGATGTATAAATGATTGTGATCCCCAAATATTTGAAGTGATGTCTTAATGATTATGAGGATGAATGTATGTTGTGATTCCTAATTACGTGAAGAGATACCTTAGTGATTGTGATTGTGATAATAAAAGAATGATTGTGATGATGATGATGAATGAATGGTTGTGATGATGATGAATGAATTGATGTGATGATGAAGGAATAATTATGCTTTACTTTTATATTATCGAGTCCTGGGGGTATTTATACCCGACAATAGAGCTGTTGTCTAGAGCCCTTATCAGTTTCTCGATTATTCCATTCGGGCCATGATTCTCAGAACTTAGTGAACTATAGAACTCTGTATCCTCAGACAACTGCAGAACTTAAGAAATTTCAGTTATCTCTGTAATCTCTATATCGCTAGTAATTTAGCCTCGATCCTGTAATCCTCCCAAATCTAATAATATACAAGTATCTAACTGTAATATTAGTAGTGACCAAATAATCTATTCAAGATCCATATCGTCAGTCAGATACCATTATTCTATACCTTTTCCTATCAGATATGGAACTAAGTGATCTTAGTATAACTCAGTCAGATCTTTTGAGAAACATAATCAATATCAGATTTAGTTTACTTGTGTTTTGTTAAGAACCCAGTCAGATCCTTTCAGTTGGGAGTTGTACTAGCACTGAGCAAGGGAAAGGACAGCGGCTCCTCCCATCAGTGAGAAAAAGGCCGGAGTCGTTAGTAGCAATCCCTAACCTCTAAACTATGTAGCCAGTGCTGGATATAGGAGTCACCATCAGAAAAGGCTATCACCTCTACATAGGGATTATTCGACTATTATATTGCCTTAGGTTGACTATCTGGTAAGGGTCATCCATCAGAGAGGATTGACAAGAGAAGAGATAATTTCTTTACCCATGGCACAAAATTGGCACCCTTCCAACCGGGGGTAGAGGTTGGACCCTTAAGAGATAGTTGGGGCATGTCGATTAAGTAACTACTTCCCACAGTTTCAGTTTCAGTTTTAGTATCAATATTCAGAAATTAGGACTGTCAGACATAGTCATCTATCATTATGAGGAACACAGATAGTTCCATTGATTTATGCCTATCAGATAGGCTTGGTCTTATATACAGTTATTTGATATCATATTTAGAGATATGCTGCCAGAAAAGGTTGATTCACTGTCTCAGATTCTATTATCCTTGTTGTTAGATTCAAATATAATCATATTTCTTATCATTGATAATTGTTTCTGAATATCATCCACTAGAAAGGTTGATCTCTAATCCTGTCAATAAAAGCAATAAATCTCAGAATTCAGTCCTTGATGTAAGTGCATCCAGATCCTTAGTTATTTGTATTAGATGAGTCATTGATTCAGTATCTCAGTATCAGTAGTGAGTTCAGTCTACAATAAAGTGGTATCCGATTTTTAGTACCTTGAGTTGTGATGATTTTAGTACGTGTTCTTATGTGACAATTTCATATTATTCAGTTTAGATACTGTGCACTCATGAGCCTTTGCATTTAGACATACCCCATCTACATACTCAGTACATCCCTGTACTGGCACATTTGTGATATAGTGTTTTATTTGGCACTATAGGTTCAGAGGTATAGTATCCAGAGTATCCTCAGCAGTTCAGTTTCAGTTAGTACCAGTAGCAGTGAGTCCTCTTTTTTTGAGGACGAATCTCAATTTACTATTACTGTATTAGATTTTTTTTATTATCAGTTGACAGAGTTAGTTCGGTACATGTCCCATCACTCCATAGTTCAGAATGTTTAGAGGCTTTTTAGACAGATGACACATGTATCAGTATTCAATTCTTAGTTTTGAGTATGTACAGATATGTTGAACCTTATGGCCAATTTTCGTATTTATTTCAGATATTATGCAGTTTACAGGTACAGATATCAGTAAAGGGTGAGCTTGTTGTCCTTCGGGTCCATAAGAACCGTGTGACATCTCGGGGTAGGATCTCGGGTCGTTACATATATATACTCCATAACACGGGATTTGGCCCCATTTTAACCTAAAAATACTAGTTTTCTCTCAAAGTTGTCTAAGAACATGAGCTAGGGTTTCTTAGAAATCAAAACCCTTCCTTATTCTTCAATATAAATCAAGAATCTCTCCAAGAGCTTTCTAGAAAAAAAAATTCTAAGGTGTGTAGATGTTGATTCTTGGGTCACTTTCATCCAAAAAGCGGATGAACCCTTTTTTTAAAAAATTTACAGAATTTATGTTTATGAGTTTCCATGATTCATGTGAGTTGAAATTGATGTTTATGCTATTATTAAGTTTTGATTCATGGATGTTTGTAAGTTTGTCAATCTTTAACCCTAGTATGTGATACCCATGTGATGTTCATGAAAAACCCTCTTCAAGTTGCTTGTTAAGTGATGTGTTCATGTCAATTAAGTGTAGAAATTGTTGAATAAGCAAAGCATGCTCCCCATAGGCTTGATAAAATGCTTATGTCAATGAATTAGAGCCATTATAGCATGTTGATTAGAAATACCCAATTGTGTGTAAACCCATGAATGCCAAGTGTTTGTTGAAAATCCTTAGTGAATGAATTGTGGCATGATAGCATGAAATTTCCCAATTATGTGCTCTTTGATTCATGCTAAGATGTTAATACATGCTAAGTGTTTGATCAATGAATTGTAACAGGATAGCATTAATATCCAAAATGTGTGTTCTCCGGTATTTGCGAAGTGCTTGATGAAAGGCTTTGTTTAATGGAGTGTGATCCAATAGCATATCCCCCTATGTTATTACATGTATAGGATTCCTAAATGCTTGAAGTGATACCTTAGTGATTGTGATGGTGAACGATTGTCCATGGCCTTGATTATTCAAGAATGGTTATGTTTTGGTTTTATGTTATAGAGTCCTGGAGTATTTATACCCGACAATTTACCTGTTGTCTAGAGCCCATGTCAATTTTCACGATAATTCCAGTCGAGCCATGATTCTCAGAACTCAACGAGTTATCAAACTCTGTATTCTTAGACAGATACCAAACTTAAGAAATCTCACTAATCTCTGTAATTGTCATAATCTTAGTATTGCTAGTAATCTAGCCTCAGTTCTGTACCCACCTCAGATCTAGTAGTATTCAAATGTTCAGTTATGACCTCTATAGTAATCGAGTACGCTATTCAAAGCTCAATTTCATTCAGTTAGATAATGAGATTCAGTAGTATTCTGTTAGATACGGAACCTAGTGAATTCAGCTTAACTCAGTCAGATCATTCGAGAAACATGATCAGTATTAGATTTAGTTAGTTTGTGTTTAGTTAAAAATCAATTCAGAGTCTTTCAGTTAGGAGTAGGAGATAGCACCGAGAGAGGGCAGGGATGGCGGCTCCCCTTTATAGAGGCAGAGTCATTAGGAACAATCCCTAAACTTAAAACTGTGTAGCCAGTGCAGGATGCAGGTGTCACCCATTAGGAAAGGCTGGCCACCTGTCAGATAGGCTTGATTATTATATTGCCTTAGGCTTGACTTCCTACAAGGGTCACCTGTCAGATAGCCTGTACCAGAGAGATCTTTACCCATGGCACGATATTGACCACCTTCCAGTTGGGGTTATAGGTTGGACCTCACTAGTTGAGATTTGGGGTATGTTGGTTAAGTAACTTCTTTCCACAGTTGCAGTATCAGTGTCAATCTTCTGAAATTAGGACTGCCAGATAAAATCTTCTATGTTAATAAGGAACTAAGATAGTTCCATTGATTCATGGACCACCCATCTTATAGACTTTGTCCCATATAAAGTTATTTTGTATTAGATCTAGAGATGACCCATCAGATAGGCTTGATATCAGTCTCAAATTCATTTGAGTATTCTTGTTATCAAATATATAGATCACCCATCAGAAAGGCTTGATCTCAGTCTTGAATTCAGTTGAGTATTCTTGTTGTCAAATGTAGAGATCACCCGTCAAATAGGCTTGATCTCAGTCTCAGATTCAATTGAGTATTCTTGTTATCAGACCTACAGATCACCCATAAGATAGGCTTGATCTCAGTCTCAGATTTAATTGAGTATTCTTGTTATTAGATCTAGAGATTACCCATCGGATAGGCTTGATCTCAGTCTCAAATTCAGTTGAATATTATTGTTATGAGATCTAGGGAACACCCATCAAATAGGCTTGATCTCAGTCTCAGATTCAATTTAGTATTCTTGTTATCAGATTTAGAGATCACCTATGAGATTGGCTTAATCTTAGTCTTAGATTCAGTTGAGTATTCTTGATATCAGATCCCAAGATCACTCCCTAGGTAATACAGATCTCAACTCCAGTACTCCGTTATCAGTATCAGATGATTCAATTATTTAGTATCTCATTCATTAGTAGAAATTTCAAATAACAGTAAAGCAGTATCTGATTTTTAGTATTTTGAGTCTCGATGATTTCTATTATGGTTAGTGCATTCATGCATGTGTACTGATTCAGTACTCTCATGATTATTCAGTTAAGTAATTGTTCATGCATACGCCCTTACATTTAGCCTTACCTTATCTTCATACTCAGTGCATTCTCGTATGATGCATTTACGCTATGGTGTTTTATTTTACACCATAGGTTCAGAGGCACGAGATCCAGAGTACCATTAGTAGCTCAGTCCCAGTCAGCAGTAGTAGACATAGTAATGAGTCCATTTCAGTTGAGGATGACCATTATTTTTTTATTATCGCATCAGACTTAGTTTATTCTTAGTAGATGGAGTTAGTTGGGGATGTGTCCCATCAACCCCATAGCTCACACAATTTAGAGACTTTTCGGAAATATATATCAGTGTTTAGTTTTAAATTTTGAGTATTTTTAGATGTTTTGAACCTTATGGCCAGTTTTTCCATTTATTATCTATATATTATGCAGTGTCTAGGTACATATATCCGTAGAGGGTTAGCTTGTGGTTCTTCAGGATCATGAGCTTCATGTAATGACTAAGGGGTAGTCTCAGGTCATTACACTCCATGCGTATGTGTTTTGATTATAGGCGACAGTGGAGAACCTTTATCCAATGTCTCACATTGATGATTTGTTCGATAAGCTTCATGGTGAAACTATTTTTTGTAAAATTGATTTGAGGTTCAATTATCATCAACTAGGATTTGGGAAAATGACATTGTAAAGATAGCTTTCAGGACCTATCATGGTCATTATGATTTCTTGGTCATGTCTTTTGGGCAGACCAATGCCCAGCCGTGTTCATGGATTTGATGAATTGTGTGTTCAGACCCTATCTATGCTCCATTTTTATTGCATTTATTGATGACACTATTTTCTATTCGAGGTGTAGTAAGGTGCATATGCAACATTTGAGGATTGTGCTCCAGACCTTACGAGATAATACATTTTTTGCCATGTTCTCTAAGTGTGAGTTTTTACTTGAGTTAGTGTCATTCCTTGAACATATGGTATCTTAAGCCGGTATCATGGTAGATCCATCTTAGATTGTGGCAATTTGTGAATGGGCTAGGGCTATGTCTCAGACTGAGGTTCTCAGTTTCATTGGATTGGCCGATTTTTACAGGAAATTTGTTGAGATATTTGCCACTATTTCATTCCATATGACTAAATTTACTCGGAAGGAAGTTCCTTTATGATGGTTCAAGGTGTGTGAGGTAATCTTTTGAAAGATGGAGGATTTTCTTACTTCAGCTATAGTGTTAGCTCTTCCTGTTGAGGGATTAGGGATTAACCATTATTTTTACGCTTTGGGTGTTGATCTTGGTTGTGTTTTGATGCAGCAGGGGTATGTCATTGCCTATGCTTCTATATAGATTAAAGTACATGAGTGTAACTGCATCAGTCATTATTTAGAGTTATCGGTGGTATCTTTCGAGCTCAAGATTTCGCTACTTTATATGTATGCGATGCCTAGTGTGATTTTCACCAATTATCACAGTCTTCAACATCTTATAACTTAGAAATAGCATAATGCTCAACAACATAGATTTATGGAGTTGCTAATGGACTATGATGTTTCTATCTTGTATAATCCCGATAAGGCAAATATGGTAGTTGATTGCTTGAGTCATAAAGTAGTGAGTTGTAAAACCCCTAGAACCTATCCTGATACGTCACACGGTGCTTAAGTCCACACACAACCATAAGCTAACGCTCTGAGTCTGACTTTACTCCTATAATTCACCATAACAATAATTGAGAGGTAATAAGGAATATTAATCATGGCATGAAGATACCGAGATACAAAATAATACTGTCCTGTACAATCAAAATACCAAGGTTCTATACATACTAGTACTCTAGTCTGACAAAGCCTCTACTACATAAGAGTGATGAGCCATTGGGATAGCTCTCCAACTGGATCGTGCTGGACGGAGAAATAAACAACCATCAACTAGCAATACAAAAAAATCATGAACATAGGTCCTTGAACCATGAGGACTCACCAACTGCAGGAATGTAGATGAAGGTACTTGTAGATCACTATCGTGGCTGAGACTGAGCACCTGAACCTATATCACGAGGAAATATAGAATACAAAAGAGTATGGGGGTCAGTACTTGGGAATGTACTGAGTATGTGGGGGTGGATGCAGAATTTTAAATAGTATCATAAATGTATGAGAAATCATGCATGCTGACAATAATAACTATCTTCTCTTGAATTATCTGAAACATTATTTCCATAAAACATCAGTAATGGCAATTGTTTCATAAATCTCATAAATCATTTTACTCAACTCAAACTCTTTAACTCCTGACTCAGAGTGACTCGGTAACTCAAGAGACATATCATTATGGACGTGGGAGTTTCTTATAAGCGACATGACTACACCATGTGAGCCATATAGAGTCCAACATTTTTCCCTCTAAAAGAGAGAACCCCACATTGGTAGGGGTATCGTACTCTTTCTAGGGAGTACAACCTCAATCTCATCATCACAATCTCATACTCGGCCTTTGGCCCAGAACTATCAACATCAATCCTACGGTGGCACGTAGTTCAAGAGGAAATACCAAATTTCCCGCTTGGTGCTAAATACTCCTCATAGACTCAGCTCAAAATGCGTTAAGAAATCTACCTCAATCAATATCAACTTATGGGTCTACAATAATGAACAAAACAATAGTATATCTCATTGACAAATCATATACGACTGTGGATTCCTAACTCGACTCAAATTCAAATAATGTTTCTCAACATCAAGTACACTTGCTTATCATATCATTTCAAATGCCAAAGTTTCAAGGAAACATCATCAAACTCATTCTTGAGTTTTCATTCAAATATCGATATATATATGTATATATATATATATATGCAATAGTGAAAATTCTCATAGAAAAGCTTAAATCATGAGGCTTATCTCAACTCATTCGAAAATCATCAATTCATAATAAAAATATTCAACTCATAGCATAAATTCTCTATTCAAGAAATATGATGGTAAATATATCATAAATATTAAACTTACTCAACTCAAATCTCATAAATCATAACTAAATAAATTTGGGTGTAACCTCACTTGCAAAGATCATGCAGATCAGTAGTAGAAATTAAATCTTTAGGCACAAGAACAAAAGTAGTGTTCTTGTTCAAACCCCACATACCTTAGATTTTGATTTTGAAGATATAGAAACTTGCTTGAAACCTTTTTCTCAAACTTTTAGACCAAGACCTTGTTGCCTTTGACTTGAAGAACTTAGTCCTTGAGCAACTTGAAGAAATTTATGGGAGATTTCTTGAATTTGTTGGAGATGATTTGATTTTTTTGGGTTTGGAAGAAATCCTAGGTTTCTATAGTATTCTTGAAAAAATTTGGAGAGAAATGGAGAGAAAGGATCTTCTCTTCTCTACATATATATATATAAGGTGACAAGGAGCGGAAATGACCAAGATGCCCTTTTTGAAAATGCTGAAATTTCTTGATCGGGCCCTATGACGGTCGACCTGACGGTCCATCAGAGGGACTGACGGTCCACCAAGTCATCCTTCACTCTAATTTGAAAATTTGAACGTTCTGCCTTGACATGATTATTGAAGTGATGTTTCATCAGGAAACGGATGGTCCACCAAGTCATCTGTCACTCGAGGACCAAAAATGAGACATTCTATCTCGACCTAACGGACCCCTTGATGGTCCATCAACTTTTTGAAGGTCCACCAACTTGGCCATTGCACAATGGCCTAAAAATAAAGTCACTACCTTGGCTTGTCAAGGTACTTGATGGTCCACCAGGGACCTGACGGTCCACCAGGTCGCCCGTCAAACCTAGGCCATCTGATGCTGTTAAGTGAAACAACAATAACTCACTCATCCGATGTCGGATTTTGTTAAAATTAGTATCGATGGAAATCTTATTTAATTCTCTACATGAAAAAAGTATAAATTAGAGAAATACAACATTGTTTAAACATCAATCACTTTGTAAGTCATACATATCCACTCAAATAATGGATTTAGGCTTAAGAAACGCTCTAGGTATTACATGAGTATAGGTATCTTGGTGTGCATATCCACTTCTCAGAGTCCTTTTGCATGATACATTCAGTCCTTATCCAATTTAATAGTTTGTCTTCATATTGTTTATCCTTGGAGGATTTGGCTTATGTGGAGGCGAGATCCTCCCAATTTGACAAGATTCATGATCGTTAGTGTGAGGATAGAAAGAAATATTTTCTCTATTATAAGGTGGTGAGTGGTCGCTGGTGAGTCTGAGAGGCACATCATTGACTCTGAGGGTATTTTGAGATTTCAGGGTCATATTTTTGTTCACTGACTTGATAACTTGATTTAGTCGATTCTTCATAAGACTCACGGCTCTTGATATTCCATTCATCTTGGTACAACCAAGATGTATGGATTTTTGAGAGATATTTACTAGTGGGATGACATTAAGAGAGATATGGCAGATTTTATGACTCGTTCCATATGTTGTCAGTAGGTTAAGGCCGAGCATTAAAATCCTAGAGAATTGAATCAGAGGTTTCCCATTCTCGAGTGTAAGGGGTATAGGATTAATATGGATGTCATTAGTGTTTTACCTTATACTTTCTATGGCCTTGATTGTATATGGGTTATTTTGCATCACTTGACCTAGTCGGCCCATTTTGTTCCTATTCAGATGACCTTTAATGCTAAAAAATTAACTAATATTTATGTTTTAAAGAAATTTCATTTGCATAGGGTGCCATTAATCTTATCAGATCGTGGTTATATATTTACATTGCTATTTTGGAGAACACTGTAAGAGGAGTTTGGTACGCGAGTGGATTTCAGTACCACTTTTAATCCATACATAAAAAGTCAATTTGAGTAGACTATTCAGGTATATTTGGATATGCTAAACCCTGTATTATGGATTTTGGAGTACAGTATGATTAACACTTAGCATTGGCAGAGTTTGCGTACAATAATAGTTATTATTCAAGCATTGAGATGGCGCCTTATGAGGCTTTGTATAGAAGGAGATGTCATTCTCCAATAGGATGGTTTGATACTTTTGAGGTAAGACCTCTTTGTATGAATTTTCCTGAGGACTCATTGGATACAGTTAGGGTGATCCAAGATTGGCTAAAAGCAACCTAGAGTAGGCAGAAGGCCTATGCCAATTGTAGGCTCCATGGATTAAGATTTGTAGTTAGTAACTGTGTATTGCTTTGTGTTTTGCTAATGGAGAGTGTGGTATAGTTTAGAAAAAAGGGTAGGCTCATGCCTTGATATATTTGTCCTTTTGATATTCTCCATGGAGTTGGCAAGGTGGCTTATGAGTTAACCTTGCCTAAATATTTTGCTAATATTTATTCGATTTTCCATGTATCAATGTTGTGCAAGTATATTCCCAATCAATCCTATATGGTTAGATGGAACTCACTTCAGTTAGATGAGCTATTGACCTTTATGGAGGAGCCCATGCTATTATTTGCTACTAACATGAGGCCATTTCATACTAGAGAGATTCATGTATTTCTGGTTTAGTGAAAGAAATGCCTTGTAGAGGAGGTAATTTTAGAGATTGAGAGCGAGATGCTAGACTAGTATCCTCAGTTGTGTGAGACTTCATGTTTTTTTTTCATCTTTAACTTTTGAAGATGGAAGTTTCTTATTAGTGGATATTGTAATGACCCTTAAAGTTATTTCTCATGATTTCTCTTATTTTTGCTGGTAGAGCTTTTTGATTCCCACCCCATGTTGTTTATGTCTTATTAGAAATCATAATTTGATTATCGAGAAGTTTGTTTGATTTTTAGAATCATTTCCCAGTTTATAAGTCTTCACTGGTTTCAAATGGCTATCAAGCAAAACCATCAGTCAAATATTATTAGATCCAAATTCTAACTACGCCAACAACTCTGGAATATAAATTTTAGATTAGGAAGAACATTGGTTGGGTTTCTACTACACCCAACCTCATTTTGACATATTGGTCTGAAAGTTCATAAAATTGAAATTTGTGTTTGGGGCCCAAATTTCATTGAAATGACCGTGGATGGAAAACTTGACTTTTCCATCATATCTGGTATGTTGAAATCAGTGTGGTTGCACATTTTATTTGCTCATAGATTCCAAATTTATCCCGAGTCATTGGACAATACTTGGAAAATATTGTAAGTTTTATCTGTCATCTAGTTCAGCAAAGGGTTCTGCAATCATCGAGGGAGTATCGCGATCATGATACTACAATTGCGACTTATGTACTCATGATTGCGTGAACCTAAGACCTAGGAAGAGGTATTTAAATGCCCTTTTTGTCGAGAATAGGCCATTTTGCTATTACTTTGAGTCCCATAAACATTAATAGAGTGTGTAATCCATAAATTGAGTCTCGGATGTTGATTGGGACCTTGAATAACTTATGTATTCATGATTAACAATGAATTTAAGGTATGTTTCCTTTATTTATACTGTTGAATTCTTGATTATTTGATCAAAACCCCAATTAGCTTGAAAACATGAATTGAGCCTAAATAATCTTGATATTCACTTAATTATTGAGGGATATAACTCATTAATGGTAATTGAACATTAGGCTGGTCTCAAAAATGCATTTTCCATATGTGGGACCCATTTGGGGTTTTGGTGTCATTCTTTTATCCTGAAGAACAATGGTAAAACATGGGTATTGATATTCTAGAAATGATGCATAGATTGTGTCTTTCATACCTCGTATCCTTGAAGAAGCTTCGAGAAAAAGAAAAGTGAAGGTTATTGGTTCATGATCTATATTCGGATTTGAGGTAGGTTTGCCTTATTTCTTGTTAGATCGAGCTTTATTATTGTATAATTGTGATATTTTGTTAATATTGGGAGGGGTTTGAGATATTGGAATGGTAGATGGTAATCTTTGGGATTTGTTGAACTACTTATAATGTTGAGCTCGTAATGTGGATACGTGACCTATAGTCAAGAACATTAGCTAGTTAAACATGTTATCTTATGAATAGCATGTGAATTTTCTAGTTGTCCTAGTTAGACCGTAGTGACCTTGTCACTCATACAAATAGAAAGTTGACTTTAGTTATGTATAGTAGTGAACATAGCCCTAGCTGCTTGTTTTTAACTAAAGGTAATGCTTGAGGAAGAATTTAACTATAGAACTAGTGTGGATTGATAAACCTCTAAGACATGATGTAGATGACATAGCTTAGTCCCCTGTAAAAGTTAGTCTTAAAGAGAAACTAGGGATACTAGAAGCAAAACTTAAGCTGCCTGAAGATTGGATTATGTAGTTTAATTAGTGGCCTAGGTACTTGTTAAACACCTAGAATATGCCTTTGGCAATGTGATGGCTAAATCTCATAAATGGTTTATTCACTTTGTGGGTTTTTAAAATAATGTTCATGATTGTATGCAAAATTATTGATAATACTTGGATAACAATGGAATGTCTTATAAATAGAGTCCAGGACTATGCTACCACTTAAATCATTGACTAAATTACCATGTGATCCTTGGATTATGAAATTACTCATATTATGTTTAGGCCTAGAGACTTAACTAATGTTTTTACTAAAAATCCCCTTGTGCTAATATTGCAGGCTATGCTAATGAAAAGGGGCTCTAGAAGGTATAACCATGGCTTTGTAATTGACCATGCTAATGAGTATGTTAAACCTAGTAACACATTAAGTGTTCACAGCATATAAATGTACATGCCCATGCTCTTATTAATATATTATTACGACAATGAATGATGAGGTACTATGGTATGTTTTTCCTTACTTCTCTATCACTTTAGTCCTCGTCGGGTATGTTCATACTATTGATTTTATTTAATATATGTATATTGATATTATAATGATGCCCGACATGTCCGGATGGTAGATTGATATTATGATGATGCCTTGCAAGTTCGAAGGATATATTAACGTTATGATGATGCTCGGCAATTTCGATGGATATATTGATGTTATAATATGTCTGAAAATTCCAGAGAATATATTGATGTTATGATGATGCCCGTAAAGTCAAGAGGATATATTGATGTTTTGATGATGCCCAACAAGTTCGGAGGATAGATTGACCTTATGATGATGTCCGACAAGTCTAGAGTATATACTTATGATATGATGATGCCTGGCAAGTCTGAATGATATATTGATGTTATGATGATGCTGTAGTGCCCCGAATATGGTATCCAAACTGCTACACGGTGCTCATGATACCGAAGGATCATAAGCTAACCCATGACTAATATCTGTAACTGAGCACTAAATAATACATTGTAAATATGCAGAATATAAGTTGTAAGGCCATAAGGTTCAAAACAGAACTAATACTAACTATAATACAATGTCTGTAGTGGGGTATGATAATACCAAAAACTGAGATAAACTATCTGAAACATGTTGTAGTCTGAAATCCTCTAAATTTTCTGAAAATAGTGGATTTGACGGGACATGTCCAAAACTAACTCCGAACTACTGAATAATAAAGTAATAAAATAATTATGCTATCCTCGAATGATGAGGACTCACTGCTAGTCTGGCTACTGAATGATTGATTTCCTAAGGACGCTTGGGAGCTCGTGCTTCTAAACTTATGGTGCAAAACACTATAGCACAAATGTGGCAGTACTTTGAATATACTAGTATGCAAGTGACGTAGCCTGAATGCAAAGGATTCATATGCATGAACAATACTAACTGACTGAATAATATGAACATGAGAATACATGCATGTATACGTAACTGTAATAGAGATTGTGATAGAACTAAATACTGAGTTCTGACTACTGAGTCTACTGATAACAGGATTTACTGATATCTGAGTTTACTATTACTAGAATAAAGATTTAATTGTATTACTGGTAAGCTGACAACTGAGTTTACTGATATGGATATTTGAATATTTGTTTTTGATAGTTTTTATTATGAAAAACTGATCTGATTGACTGTATTTGACATTCCTGAGTCTGAAAATTGATAACATGAGTTTTGTATAACTATATACTAATACTGAGCGATTGTATCTGATAGAATATGTTCTGATTGAACTAGCTGAGATCCATACTGTACTGAGTTACTGTATCTGATAGTCCAAAAATCTGTAGAACTATTTGAGTTCTATTCCTGAGATTGAGACTAAAATTGAGACTATGGGAAGTAATCATCTAACCGACATGCCCCACACTAAGCTAACTATGGTAAAACCTATAACCCTAGTTGGAAGGGTTTCAGTACCGCGCCACTGATAAAGACAACTGCTTTGGAGTCAGTCCTAATCTAGCGGGTGACCCCTGGGATAAGTCCTATACATTTAAATGTATTAATGGGTGATCCCTCAATACGTCAGTCCTATCTAATGGGTGACATATCATACCTACATTGGCTATGTAGTTCTGGAACATAGGGATTTCTTCTAGAGATCTCAGTCCAATCTAGTGGGTGGGTCCCATCCTTAGGCTCTCTCAGTGTTGAATCCTACTCCCATTTGAAAGACACTGAACTAATTAACTAAACTGAAGTGATAATCTTAACTGAGCTGATACTAATGGTATTTTTTAGCAAAGCTAAACCGAGTTGATTGAGTTTCGTTTATTGACGGAATGTACTGAGTTCTTAGGATTGACTAAGAGTACTGAAGTTACTAAAATTACTATGAATATTGTGATTACTGAGATTACTGAGTAGGACTGATCTGATGGATACTGAATTTACAAAGATTTCCTGAGTCATGAGACTGACTAAATTCTAATGATCATGGCTTGACTGATATTATCATGAAAACTTAACATGGCTCTAGGCATATAGCTAAATTGTCGGGTACAAGTACCCCCAGGACTCGATGGAAAGAAACTGACATAGCATGTCTTACTTAAACACATGACCAGCAACACAATTCATAATTTATATATTAAAGAACTTCATCAAATGTGTGACATGCATAAAATTGTACATATATGGGGATTTCATAATATCATGCTAATTGAGCACTTTTCCTTCGTATAGGCACTTAATAAAACACATGGTAGGCATGATATATGTAGAAAACATTATACAACAATTAAACATCATGATTCAGTAGCTAATTTCATTATCCTTGGGTTTAATCATAGGTTCACATGAATATACATCTATACAAATCAATTCCACATAACATTGATCACCCAACATCGATTTGAATTCAATTGATCATTCTCAGCATAAACAAAACAAACCCACCATAAAATTCATAAGGAAATCTATAAACTTGAACTTAGAAGCGAGATTCTTGGCCTTGATGTACGAAAGGAGTACATGAATGAACACTATGAATAGCTTGGTTCGTAAATACACTAATACTGACGGAGGAAATTCTTGAACTTAAATCTTCTATGAAAAACCCTAATGTATTCTTGAGAGGATTTTGAGAGAATAGAGTATAGTTTGGTGTAATATAGGCTCAAATCCGTATTTTTGAGCTTATATAGGGTAGGGAAATTATCTCTTTTAACCCTAGGACACTTATTTTAATTCTTGTGAAAATTTCCCAATTTACATCCTTAGTGCGACGCGCCACTATCGCGCTAAGTCACTGGAACAAGACAATTGGGAATCTACATGGTGGCGCGATGTAGAGCCATCATGTTGCCACCTTTTTTGAGACCTGGAAGTTTGGAGCAACACGCCACTATCATGGAGAAAAACTTAAAATTGACAATTACCATTTAAGTTGGCTTCGCTACACCCTAATAGCTCGGGTGATACACTGTCTCACAAAAAAGGCTCTAACTCTTCGCCCAGATAACAGATTCTGGCAAATTTGGTATCGATGGAAAGCATATTGAATTACCCACATGATAAAAATGAAAATATAGAAAATACCAAATGTATAAAAGTGGATTCATCTTTGAAACATCTCTTTGACATTGTTAGGATGGATTTAAGCTGGTAGAAGTACGGGGTATTATTGATGCCCGATAAGTCTGAAGGATATATTGATGCTATATATGGTAAGTGTACATATATTTATATATATATATACATGTGTGGTTATCCCTTTATATTTTTACATTTGTATGTGCATTAAGGTTATGATGTTATCCTTAGAATTTTGGTTATAGTTCACTAATGCTAATTACTTGTTAAGCGGTGTAGTTCTTTCTAGTGTTAAATATTGAGTAGAAGTAATATATCTCAAATAACGAATTAGGAAAAGTTGGTAAGTGGAATATTTCATAGCATTTGATAATTCAACGAGTGGGTATAGTTAGCATTGAATAAATGGATAAATTATGGAATATCCACTATTAGAATGATCAATTTGGTAACTAGTTGTCTATTAAATGCCTATACTACTCATTGGTTAGAAGTCTAATGTTCTAGCTAAAGAACGTTGTTTAGTTGAAATATGATAATTAGCAACTGTGGTTGATATATGGCTAAAGATGATGATAGGATTAGCGTTAGTGATGATTAATGATATTGATGACAAAGTTATGATGTTAATTAGATGTTAATTATGGATTTATGCATTAGTGATGCTAGATAATAAAAGAAGTTAATGGTTAGATAGATAAGTGTTTTAATGAATATTAGTTGTCTTTTGTTATAAGGTGTTTAGTTCGATTTTGATGACTAGAATTATGCATTAGTTAAATAGAGTCTATGGTGTAGTAGTGAACCTCAACTAGATGTTTGATGTTGGATAATCAGTGAATAATTGTTAGTTGCTATCTTCTTTTTATGGATTTGGTAAAGAATCACTTAGGATAATAATTAGAGGTCATTAGACACTCAAAATTATAAATGAAGTTCCAATGGATATGCGTGGAGTACCATAAGCTTTTGCTTATTTTCTTTACCTTATTTTTTTGGACAGTTGGAGTAGGATCACTATAGGACTTTATTCAGCTTAATGTAGGCTTGGGGGCTGGTATGGTACATTATGGAATAAGTGACTCACCCCTTTTAAACTAGAATTACATTTAGGGTCCACTTCTCAACAACTTCTTTTTATTTCTCCCTTTTCTCTTATTTTTGCTTACTTAGGTTGGGTGCGATTTCTTTATTTTCACTTTTTATTCTTTTTTCTTTTCTCTTTTACCGTTTTTCTTTTACCACACCCAACCCTAATTTCTTTTATCTTATTCAAAACCTTCTTCATATGAAATTTCAATTACATAGCCCTATGATAGCCACCTCCAACCTAGTCAATTTGCCTGAGTTGGGGTAAACAATGTCCAAGGAGGGACAAGGGCCAAAATAGGTTCATTGTAATTGAATTGGGAAGGTAACAAGGAAAAAATAAATAAGTAGGTTAATATATGCTCAAATTCCAGGATCAATAGATACTTCCTCACGTTGTGATTTTCATTTAGTCTAAGAGTGGACTAAATTCATAAATGGCCTATGATAACATCCTAACCAACTATCCTACAACCTAGGAAAGACTATCTGTGCAAGTTCTGATGCACAAAGAGAACTAGGTAAATATCTCATAGACATATGGTACAAGGTCATAGTATCATATCCAGTTTATGTAAATGCCAATATATGGTAATTTTGTCCCTAATCATACTGTCATATTAGCATTAATAGTAGTCACACATATATTCACATCACATAGTCTACAAAATCTGTTTGGAGGGGTATCAATTTTCATATAAAATTACAAAAACAATATATAACAACAACCCTTCGGTTTCTTTTTTTTTTTTCCAAATTAAACACAAAAAGAACATAACACATATATGCTACAAAACAGAAAAAAACCTAAACATGTTGGTTATACTATGATAGCACAACCGACAGTAAAAGAAGCATGGCAAGAAAAACCCTTAGTTGTGGTATACCTTCATCCCCAATTAGAGCATATGTGTTGTACACAGTGCATAAATATACTATAAAACAATGGAACAAAGACATACCAGGGATACTCCAGGCATCCTTACAAGACTCACCCCAATCTAGGGCATCACGTGGTTCATTCCTGTGGAGGTTCATGGGGAATGAGTAGAAAACACTCCCGCTACTATCTGATATTTCCCTAAACTACACCTCCAAGAAGTATAATGTTTTTTAAGTCAAATATATTATGGAAGCTATGTTGGGGTTGAACCCACAGGGAATAGGCATGAAATATCTCTCTCAAACTTGTTAAAATAGCCAAGCAATGTAGAAAAGTAGATAGGGGAATTTACTGTAATTTGTAAAATGTAACATCACTTGAATGCTTTAGGTTGTAAACTATTTGAAATAAATACCAGGACTGTGTTGCTCTTGGCTTCTAACTACTTATTTTTCTTGTTCCCAATTTGACTATCTTAATGCTACGCATGTAAAATCTAACAAGATAGGTATCACCGACTTTCTTGGAATGCATTGGTAAATTTTACCTACCACTTTGTGAGTCTCATATTCTTAACTTACTAACCCTTGTCCTAGATCCTAGGTTAACTATCACCTTGTGGTTTTATGTTATTAGATGAGGATTGATAGCCTAAAATTGTTGTTGTAATCTTTGTTTCCAAATCTTGAACTCTTTTGTAAGGATGATCGCGACTACAAGCAAGTCATTAGTTTATATAGTAGCTAAGGAAGCAAATAATATGAAGAAGATCACAATACATATAGAAACAATGGTCTAGATGAATCTTACACTTCCCCTGCTTTGTTAATCCCAAAGGGTTCCCATAACTCTAGCTTAGGGAATTAGTTGCTCACAGTTGCAAAACAATCCATTGAATTCAATGAAAAAAGACTAGAATTTATCTCACAATAATGAATGAAGAAAACAACAAAGTCTCAAATAAATTACCTTACCAAAAACCAAGAACATGAGGATTTTATGATTAAAAGAGCATCTTGAAATATTTATAGGTTTGTACGAGTATAAATTGTTTAACCAAATACAGGAGTATCTTAATGGTATTTATAGTTTCCCAATACAACAAAGAAAACCTACAAAAAATAAAATAGGAAATTTTAGTCAGTAGTGGCTATGCATCCAAAAATGAGTCGTCAAGAATGACATTGACTCATTGGATTCTTTTTTTTCTCTATGATGTGCTAAGTGATGATGACTCATGGTCAGAATTCAAAGTCATTGGTTGCAAGTGATTGTCACTCTAGTAGATTTTAAGCTTTCCACAATTTTCTCTCTGTTGTTAGAACGACTCCTCATTATGATTCATTGCCACTCCTAACGACTCATACCTCATCCATTTTCTCTAGGGCTTCACTTGGCTATCTTCAAGAATTTTGATACTATTCTAAGAATAACTCACACCATGACTCGTTGTCACTCCTAATGAGCCATGGTCTGCCTCTACTAGAATTTTTGGAATCAACAGCCTTCTGTTATCACTAAGACTTTGGGCTATCACTCGTATAATGAGACAACAACACGTGTCAAGTTAGTACCTTCAATTTTTCAAAGCTTTTAAATCTAATTGTGTTCCATACCACTTCCAACCTAATTAACCTATAACACATATCATATCTAACAAAATGGACTATGTATTTGAAAATTTTCATGGTTTTAAGCATCGAAAGTGACATGAAACCATGGAACATCAAAACCCTCAACATAGAACATTAGCATGTCCTTAGGAAACACAAAGAAAACTAAACAACACCACAATGCTTAAATAAGAAAAACCTAAGACACCTAAGGCAAATAATTCTAATTTAAGATCAAAAACATCACCCTATCCTATTTCAACCTTTCAAACCAACTATGTGCATCAATGTAGCACAAAAATATGACATAAAGAAATCAGGATATGGCATCACATTAACAACAAACAACTATGAATATGTACAAATTACACTAACCGAAAAAATAGACAGCTAACAAAACACTCCATGTGCCCTCAAAATAAAGAAGTCCTACTCACTTAGATAAATTATACATGTTAATTCGAGGATGATCATGAGACACTCACACTCATAAATAAGTTTCAATAATGTGCATAGAATACTAGGATTTCCTATATTTTTCTTTCCTTAACTTTCAAACTTTATGGTTAGGATCACTATAGGACTTTATTCGACTTGTAATTTATGGGATGGCACTGTAAACATCAAAATTTAGTGACTAAGCCTCCTTGGAACTATAATTATGTTTTGGGGGCCATGTATTAACAAACTTTTCCTTTTATTTCACCCATATTTTGATGTGGTAGCTTTGTGTTAGCACATTTGAGGCTATTAACTTGGAATAATTGTAAGATGTCACATAAATATTGTTTTTTTATTATATTTCATGTGATTTTATAGAAAAAGTCAAGATGTATGAAAAAATAAGAAAACAATGACAAGGGGGACATTTTTCGTGAAATAGAGATAACTAATAAATAAACAAGGTATTGAAGTTTTTAGTTGTCCACTTTGGGGAGAAGTCATCAACAAAGTAACAAGCCATCAGAGTAGTCGTCAGCCTAAGATAGAATGTTACCTACTGAAGTTGATACATGATGACTTGGGTGACAAGTTGTCAACATATTGATAAGCCATCACTATAGTCATTGCTTATAGACATATTGTAGAATAAAGTTGACAACTTGGTTGTCAAGTCATCAATATGTTGACAAGCCATCAAAGTATTCATCACCTATAAATAGAGTATATCTGCTAAATACTCAAGTTGACAACTTTTGTTGACAAGCTGTCAACTTTATAGTCAACTATGGTGCAAAAATTTTGGGTTTTGAATTTCAAATTCTTAAGGCTATGGGTATTATAGCATTTTTTAGGTTTTTCATGAGACATCTTTGACTTTACTCCGAAAAAATACACAACTTTACATTTTGGGGTTTGAAGTTTTGAATTCAGTTTTCAGTTGTTGGTTTAGTTTTGGGATATTTATACTGGTTTCGAAGAAAACAACCTTTGATTCCATCTTCTGTAAGTATAATTGCTTTAAATTATGGATTCAATTTATGATATCCCTTTTTATTTCATAAGGAAATAAATCCCCCAACTAGAGTTATTGGAGCTATGATTATACATTATTGATTTAATAATTGGGTAGATTCAAATGATTGTGGGAGTCATCTTGATAATTCTATTATATTACATGTTTTCTATTGGTTGAAAACAATAGAACTTGTTTTGCTCAAACTGAGAAATCTACTAAAAGTAGTGAATTATTAATGAGACTTTGGAAAGATAATTTTTCCCTCTAATGGTTAATGTTATGACAACATCAATTGACTCGAGCAAAAATCTTTGGAAACAGAAGGTTTTCCTAAGTTTGATTGAATTAGGGAACACAACATTTAGAGAGGTTGAAACGCACTTAGATGGGCTGTCGATAATGATAATTTGGTGTTTTCCACAAGTCACAAGAATCCAATACCACAAGGATTATTGAATGAAGATTACTAGTCATAGTAACCACAACTCCTGTTCTACCACATCACTTATTTGAAATACTGCAACTTTAACTTTAAGTTTCTAAACCAAGTTTAAACGTTAATGATAGATAGATTGATACCCCCAATTAAAGGAAACTATTGACTATTAGTCAGTTAAATCATAAATACACTTAATTAACACCATATTCACGGTGGGATTAGTCCCCAACGTAGTGGGATTATATATTTGACGACGATTGTTGACTCCTTCATAAAAGAGGTGTAATTAGGGGGTATCATATTTCTCCCTTTTCATTCTCATATTTCCTATCCAAGTTGGGTGTGGTTTCTTTTATTTTTCTTTTTCATTATGCTTTTTTTTATTTTTCATATCTTTTTTCTTTTTTTACATTTTCTATCACACCCATCATTTCTTTCTTTCTCTTATTCATGCCCTTCGTCATATCCATTCTAATCATGTACTCCTATGATAGCCACCCTTAACTTAGGCAATTTATCTAAGTTGAGGTGCACAATTTCCAAGGAAGAACATGGCCAAAATAGGTTCATTATGATAAAAATGTAAAGGTGAAAGATGAAAACAAAACAATAGGTCTATAAGTAACAAATAGGGATCAAGGGACTACTTATTCACATTTTGTATGTCATTTGGCAAAAAGTTGAATAATTTCAAAAATGGCCTATGATCCTTTCGGAAATGAATATCCTAAAACCTGTTCAAGACTAACCGGGCAAGTTCTAGATTCCATACCAAAAGAGAACTAAGTAGCATATCACTCACAAAGGTCATAGGGTTGTGTAACACGCTACTACCAATGTGTTTCTTGGAAATGTAAGTTATGATTATAAAGTCCATGATACAAATTCCATAACGACATTCACAATGGTGACATTTCTATACACATCACACAGTGTAAAAGATTTGTTTTAGAGGTTTACCATTTATCCTTACATATTTAAGCATAACAAAAAAAAGTCATCAACTACCTTAGGTACTCATTTTCCTCCTAGTTATAAAAAATAACACAATAGAAAATATGATACATCACAAATAACTTATTTCCTAGACATATTGGTTCTATAATTATGTTGTGGCCAATAACAAAAGACAAATGGTAACAAAAACCCATGGCGGCTGAGCTAAACTCCACCCTCAACTAAAAGATAATGCATTATTTATGAGTGGTGATTCTAACACTCATTTGCACCAAAACATTGTGCATGCTACTATTCTTTGTATAATAAAATGAAATATCATCATGATTTAAATGCACTGATAACAACATTTTGCTGTTATATAGTTGAGAAGGTGAAAAGATGTAGATCACAGATAAAGCGGGACAAATAGAAGAAAAATGAGTGTAGCTGGAGACCTGGAGTAGTTTAGCCTCAGTTACCATGAACGCAGTCCTCAGGACGTGGTCATGGTTAGTGAAGATGGTCAGCATAATGCGATTATAGAGCACAACCATAGTTGCATAGCAACGATCGTAGTCAAACCTGTGCGATTGTAATTTAGCGAGAATGTACCCAGGACAGTTTTGAAAAATCGTATAGACGAATCCAAAATCATATCTAGGAAAAAACCCGCTCTTCTTTAGGCATTGCTTGTATAATGCCCCAAAAACGTGTCCCAAGACGTCACACGATGCTCAGGGTCACAAGTGATCCCAAGCTAACCCTGCTACTGGCATACTTATAAGTAACTGAATAAAATACATAAATCTAAACAAAGTCAGTGGAAACAATAAAATTTCTCTAAACTTGATCAGTACAAAATTTGAGTTTACAAGATTACAACTCTGCCTTTATGAAGAAAACTGAAATAAAATACATCAACACTACTGACTGTCTGTGAAGCCTCTACTAGTACTGACTAAGGCTAGACGATTCATAACTCCTAACTATCCTAATACAATACGACTGAATAAAGAAAATAAGATACTTCTCAACTGTATAACTAAATCGAGCCCTTGAATCAAAAGGACTCTTCACTTGCTGACTGGAAGCTGCGAAATAATTGAATATGGTCTATATGCTACAACTTGTACCTACATTATGAGACAATGTATCATATAAAGGTATATGTGGATCAGTAATTTGAGGATATATTGAGTATATGGGGGTGTATGCATTTACATAAAACAATATTAATAATCTTTAATGAAATCATACATGCAATTAGGAATGACTCACATGGCTTGAATAAGTGTAAAATATAAAACTCATAAATCATAAATATGAAACATGTAACAGAAATCTCGTGGGTCATTATAGTTAACTTTAAAGTCTACACTCTGCTCGTACTCTTAGTAGTTGAAGGCTAAAGAAAGCTTTAAACAATACTTTCAAACTCATACTTTTATCTTGTGGAAAGTAAAACTTCTTTAAAACTTAAAGACATTGAACTCTTAGGAACTTTTAACACTTGAGAACTCTAGAACTCTTTTAAACTTGGGACACTTGCAACTCGGGAGTTTCTTCTAACTGACATAAACCATATAAGATACATGGTGTACAACATATTGCCTATGTTGGGGAGAGTTGTTCTATTCTTGCCATCAGAGTAGAACCTCATCTCGACCAATAGCCCATAAATCTTAAACCTATAGTGGGACGTAGTTCTGAGGTATGAGACCTTGGAATCAAACCCAAATCGGTGCTTAATACTACTCTGATACTCAACTCAGAACTCTTAGAAAATCTACCTCAAAATAACTCAAGGGTCTATAATGAAGACGAAAACATATTTGTTTTGATTTAAATCATAAGTAGTGTAGATTTCTATCTTAGTTTTTGGAAGAAATTATCAAAACTTATCAACAAGACTTTGAGATCATAATCTCCTTATAAACTCATCACTTCTACTTAGGACTCAAAATATAAAGCTTTAATACTTCAAAATCCTGTTTTAACTTCATGCTCAACCATCATCTTAAAATTCTTACAATCATCTCAATCAAGATATTAGAAAAATAGCTCACAATATGAAACTCATTATTTCAACATCTCAAAATTGTTGCTTGATAACAAAACATTTATTATAATCTTAAAATCTAGAAAATTCAAAAATAGGCATGGAAATAAAAACAAAATCATGTAATTCAACTTTTAATCCATGGGAAATCTCAAGATCTTGCAACCAATAATAGTGGGTATAAACCCTAACTTCCATTTCATGGAAAATCTCATAATTTGTAGAAATTTATATTTAAAATAAGTCTTTCCACACAAGGGTGAAAGATTTATCCTTGTTCAAACCCCACATAGCTTAGATTTTGAATGTAGATGAACAAGCTTAGTTGAGACTCTTTTTCGCATTATTGAATGAGGGGTCTTGAAGATTTTCACTTGGGATTCTTTAATCCTAACTCAATTTGTAAAATCTATGGTGAGTTATGGAATTTCTTGAAGGATGATTTGGACCTTGTTCTTGGGAGTAATTTTTGCAAGAAACCCTAGATGTTTTTATGCTTGAGGGAAATATGGAGTTTTTTCCTTGGCCAGATGTATATAGATGTTGGAAAGGATGGAAAATGACCAAAAATCCCTATTTAAAAAAGACTTAAAAATACTGAATGGGATTTATAACGGCTCGTACGACGTTCTATCTCTAGATTGATTATTCGTCAGCATGACTGTCGTACCTAGGACAAAATGAGATATACTGTCTTGGTGGTGATGACTTGGGCGACGGTCTGTCGGCCATTCCATCATGCCTGGCCAGAAGGTGGACTTACTGCCTCCACTGCGACTGTTTGGACGATGGCCCATTGCTAGCTCAACGATCTGTCGGACCGTTCTGCTGCACCTGGGCGTTTCAGACTACTTTCTATAATTCTTACATATCTTTCTCTTCTAGTGTCGTATTGTGATGAAATGGGTATCGTTGGAAGGATAATTAAATTTTCCACACGATAAAAAGTCAAAATTAGGAAGTTTCTCTATGGTTTGAACACTACTCACTTTGGAAGCCATTCTTTAGTCTTTAAAGAGTGAAATTAGTCTTCACTTGATAGGATATAATGGCTTAGACTACAAGGGAACTTCATTACCATATCTCCCTCTTGGAAACATTAGTCCTCAAATGTTGCTAGTTATACTAAAATACCAAGGAACTAATGGGGTCCTCAACCTCCGTCCTTAGCATAGCAACCTCTTGCACCACTATGTCATCACCAACTCTGTGCTCGGTAGAAGCACCACTAGAATAAGTTTCAACACCTATCTTTGCCTCTTGAATATGCCATCCTTGGTTTTTGAAAGAGGTATGATATAATATCTCTTATGCTATCTCCATACATAGGTGCATGAATGTTTTGCCAACAACAGTAACTGCCATACATTTTGAAGTGGTGTGAAGGGATAGATAGAATATTTCAAGAAAGTTGCATCCCATAATTCTATGATTCAGCACCATCATCAACTGTAGTTTAAATAAAAACCATGCATCATACATTGAGTTAGACTACAAATATATAAAATTATATTTAATTACTTCAATTGTAGCATTCTGTACGGTGGTAATAAATAATATAAAAATTGTCTCTATAAATTATTCTAATTAGTACTTGAACAACAAAGAAGTTCCCCTAATGATAAAATAGCTTCACCAATTAGAGATTAAAGGAACAACTTGAGTCTCAAAGCTTCCTGATCTACCCCAAGTATAGTGTATGAAGTGTAAATCCCAACAAAATTAATAAGGTGCATGTTTGTGTTATCAGTCGGCAAGCCCACACACACCCTTCATATTCAACAGCTAGATCGTAGCACTAGTAATGATCGAACTTTACACCTATTATCAATATAGGAGTAATGATAATTCCTATCTTGGTTAGCTTAATGTACCCCATGTCCTCCTCTTGATCATTATTAAGTTGCAAGTACTGATAGGCTAGGAGTACTTAAGCTTTACGCCTTCTACCTCTATCAATTTTGACTCAATGATCAGATACTACTCTGTATCTTTCTCTCTCATCCTATTGAGAGACACGATGTTCAACCTCATTATCTCTAGTCTATTATTTCTCTACTAATAACCATGAAGTGGTTTGCTGTACTATTCCCTGAGGAGGTGGGGGAGGCAAGTCATATGGATCATTGTAAGGTAGCTCATGATGATCTTCCCGATCTTCCTATGGCATCCTATGATTCTACTATAGGATTTTTTTTATTTAGGATTAAGGGGAAGTAACGTATAGATCTGAATAATTATGCTAGGCATACACTAGTGTATACCCCAAGAAGAATAGAAAAATAAAACACAAAAAGTATAAAAACTTCAATCAATAATTCCACAACGATATTCCTCAAAAACAAAACCAAAATTGGATGTCCCCCAAAACTACACTTCTAAAAACTATAATATTGTCAAAGTCAAATGTAGTAAACCAACAAGGTTGGGTTTTAACCCATGTAGAATAAGCCAGAAGTATCTCTCAAACTTGTTGAAATAGTCGGGAGATAAAAAAGTTAATGGGGATGTACTTTAATCAGAACAAAGTAACAAAACTTTAATGCTTTGGTTCGTAACTATCTGAAATGAACACCAAGACTTTGTTCCCACTAGCTTCTAACTTATTAGGTTTCTTATGGTCAATCTGATTACCTCAATCCTACAGATGTAGAATCTGACATGGTATGTACCACCAACTGTCTTGTAAACACATTGGTAGATTCACCATTCACCTTATGAGTCTCCCGGTGTCTCCATACTAATTGTTATAATGGATCCCATTTTAACTATCAGTTTGTGGGTCTCAAGTTATTAGATGAGGGATGTGGTATTTAATCACTGTTATAATCTATTTTTCAAAATCATGAACTCTTTATTGAGGATGATTGTGAATAAAGGCGAGTCCTTAGCTTCTATCATAGCTAAGAAATCAAACAATAAAAACAAGATCACAGTAGATACAACAATAATGATCTAGATGAATCTCACACTTCCTCTACTTTGTAAATCTACTAGGGTTCCCATAACCCTAGCTAAGGGAATTAGAAACTCATAGTTTTGAAACAATACATGGAATTCAATAAACAAAGCATAGAATTTATATCTCATGATAGTTAAAGAAGAAAACACAAAGTCTTCAATCAATTACATAACTAAAAACAAACAACAAGAGGATTCCAAGATCAAAAGTCAATCTTCAAATCCATATATCTTTTTAAGCGTACAAAGTGTGTAACATAATACAAGAGTATCCCAAGGGTATTTATAGTTTCTCAAAATAACAAACAAAACCTAACCAAAACAAAATAGGAAAATTAAGCCGACAGTGGCTACACATCTGGTAATGAGTCATTAGGGTTAAAGACGATTAGTTGGCTACTTTTATTTTTCCCTTCTACGCTCAGTGATGATGACTTATGGTCTGACTTGATGAGTCGTTGGCTGTAAGTCATTGTCACTTAAATAGATTTTTATCTTTCAAAACTTTTCTCTTTGCTATGAGGACGACTATGGACTATGAGTCATTGTCACTCGTAATGACTCATAGCCTTAGTCCATTTCCACTAGGCTTAACTTGGATATCTTTAGGTCTTTAAATAGTATGCTCAGAATGACTTACACCATTATTCGTTGTCACTCGTGACGAGTTGTGGTTAGTCTCTTCTTAGAATAATTAGTCTTCTTTTATCGCTATGACTTGGGCAATGAGTTGTATAGTGTGACAGTGACTCATAGTCAAGTTAGTAACTTTGATTTTTCAAAGCTTTATCATCTAATTCTTTTCCCCACAACTTCCAGCCTAATTAACATATAACACATACAAAAAATACATCATATATAAAAATTATCCTAAGTATTTGCAAATTATGATGGTTTTAAGCATAGAAAATATCATAAAACCATGGCACATCACTATCTCAGCTCAGCTCTTCTCCTCAACTGACTGGGATACCATAGAACTAATGGTTGCCCTTTCTAAGGCTTGATCAATATCCATGGTAGGGTCTTGTAGCTTCACCTCCTGACCTCTCTTGGTCCTAACAACTGGAACCACATCTTCCTCACCAATTAAATCCAATCTCATTGGTGTAGCTGGAGGTAATGACCCTATGAAGGATGGAATGAATGGAACCTGTATCTCTGTTAGTGTTCGTACCTTGGTGCATAATGTATCCATCTCCTCTTAAAAGCCTAATAAATTAGGATTCTGCACCTTACATAATCGTGTAGTTATCCGTGCCTCAAAGCTATCAATATAAGTTTAGAGCTCCCTAGGATATTCTTCTATCTCCTCCCCTCAAATTGGGTCTCAACAGTCTTATTTGGACCCAAGTTTGGATAATCCATATACTAAAATTTACTAACTCTCTATCAACGTAAAGTGAGCTGCCACCTTATTCAGTGTCCTAACCTTGCACTGCAGAAACACACGTGGCATATAAATCAAAGTAGTAAATATGGGGCGAGGGGGCATAGTAAATCTCTCAGCCAACTCAAGAATTAAATTTGGGGCTTGTGTAGATGTGGTTATGCCCCCCTCACCAACAGTAGCATATCTTGGGATTAACTCTCTACTTCCCAATCTTAAGATCCATAGCAACATTCGACCTCTCAATAAGCTTATGAAGAATATATGACCCATCAAAATCAACTTAAATGCAATTAGAGATGGTGGCGTTTTATATGCAAGGATTGGGTTTTCCAGCTTTTTTATCAAACTAATGTCGGCTATATGCATCACCTAAATCAAATGTTCAACCTCACATATATACATCACTCCAATTGCATCACATTGTTGCTAAATTAAATAGGGAAAAAAAAGTTGTGTTCTCACCAAAAGATCTAACATAGATACCTAGTTGAATTAGTATAGCAAAATCTCTGTCATACTAAGCCATCAGGCTAGCAATAAAGGATGAGTGATCCCATGTCACTATGTTGTTCAAAGAGGAGGGACTCACTCTGTGACGTACCACATCCCATCAAACATCACTTCATAATGAAGCTACCCCTTCATTGTTTCTCCCATCCCCTAAACCCATATGGCCTCAGGGCATAACTCTACAATATAGGTGGCTATCCATCTAGCTAGATCAAGAATCTTTCTTTGGTTATTTATATATCTTATAGAGCTCCTATCTCATGCTAATCTCATCATGTAATCAAACTAAGTTATTTTTAATGGTCCCTCATATTTTGGCCCAAACAACACTCGACGGATGTATGAACCTTGGGACCAAGTCATCCACTCTAACTAATACCTATTAAAGAAAGCCTGCAGGTGTGGTGCTTCACTTAGCCCTAACAAATTAATCCAAACCTCTATCTTAATATTTTTCTTTGAATGACCCTACTCTATAATGAATCAATCTCTCGTAAAAATATGTTGCATCCCCACCACTCATCATCTTGGTGAAATATAAATAATAGGAACAATAGAAATATTTGTGCAATTAAAATTATGTTCCCATCCAGTGCTTGATTTAACTTTGCGGCACCACATGGCTATGTTGGATACTCTAACTCCACCACCCACCCCTTGGGTTGCCTTCCATAAACCAGCCTATTAAATATCACGGCATGACTTGGTTGCCTTTGTTACTCAATCTTCCCTAATCTTATATCAATGGAAACGTTTATTTCCTCCATATTTCCCAAATAACATATTATTTTTGAGGAATATGGTTGTGGAATTATTGATTGAAGTTTTTATACTTTTTGTGTTTTATCTTTTTATTCTTCTTGGGGTATACACTAGTGTATGCCTAGTACAATTAGTCAGAGCTATACGTTACTTCCCCTTAATCCTAAATAAAAAAAATCCTGTAGTAGAATCATAGGATGCCATAGAAAGATCGGGAAGATCATCATGAGCTACCTTACAATGATCCATATGACTTGCCTCTGCCACCTCCTCAGGGAATAGTAGAGCAAACCAATGCATGGTTATTAATAGAAGAATAATAGAGTAGAGATAATGAGGTTGAACATCATGTATTTCAATACGAAGAGAGAGCAAGATAGAGACTAGTATCTGATTATTGAGTCAAACTTGATGGAGGTAGAAGGGGTAATGCTTAAGTACTCCCATCCTATCAGTGCTTGCAACCTAATAATGATCTAGAGGAGGACTGGGATACATTAAGACAACCAAGATAGGAATTATCATTACTTCTATATTGCTAATAGGTGTGAAGTTCAATCATTACTAGTGCTATGATCTAGCTATTGAATATGAAGGGTGTGTGTGGGTTTGCCAACTGATAACAGAAATATGCACCTTATTAATTTTGTTAGGATTTGCGCTTCATACACTATACTTGGGGTAGATCAGGAAGCTTTGAGACTCAAGTTGTTCCTTTTATCTCTAATTAGTGAAGTTATTTTATCATTAGGGGAACTTCCTTATTGGTCAAGTACTAATTAGAATAATTTATAGAGAAAATTTTTATATTATTTCTTACCATCGTACAGAATGCTACAATTGAAGTAATTATATATAATTTCATATATTTGTACTCTAACTAAATGTATGATGCATGGTTTTCATTTAACCTGAAGTTGATGATGGTGCTGAATCATAGAATTATGGGATGTAACTTTCTTGAAATATTCTATCTATCCCTACACACCACTTCAAAATGTATGGCAGTTACTATTACTGGCAAAACATTCATGCACCTATGTTCGGAGAAAGCATAAGAGATATTACATCTACCTCTTTCAAAAACCAAGGGTGGCATATTCAAGAGGCAAAGATAGGTGTTGAAACTTATTCTAGTAGTCATTTTAGCAATCACAGAGTTGGTGATGACATAGTGGTGCAATAGGGGTCTTACAATATCCCCCCCTTAGTCTTGCTCCAATAGTAGTCAAAATTGACTCTATGCTTCCACTACTCACCAAGAGTCTAAGGTATTGCCTGATGTCGTTACTGGTATATTTAAACTCTTTTCCCATGATATACACTATTTATTTAATCTGGGGCCCACTCTTTCTTATGTGACCCCATTTATGGTGGTGTATTTTGGTTTCTATCCAGACTATATTTTTGACCCCTTTTTTGTTTCTACCTTGGTAGGTGGCTCTATAATTACTAGAAGGGTCTATAAGGGTTGTGTGGTATCAGTGAGTAGTTGGGAGAGTTTGGTGAATCTATTTTAATTAGACGTGGTTAATTTTGATGTTATATTAGGGATGGATTGGTTGCATTCGTGCTATGATTCTATAGATTGTTGGACCAAAAAAGTCCTCTTTAGATTCCAATTGAGCCATTTATTAAATGGGAGAGTGGTTCTCTAGCACCGAAGAAAAGGAACATATTTAATTTTACAGCCCAGAGATTAATATCTAATGGCTATCTCTATCATTTGGTTTGGGTTAAGGATTGTAACTCAGATGGTCCTTCTTTACATTTCATCCTGGTGGTGAATGTATTTATTAGGTCTTCCCTGATGACCTTTCTGGTGTCCCTTCCAATAGAAAGATTGATTTTGGGATTGATCTTATTCCAGACACTCACCCTATATCTATTCACACGTATAGAATGGCTCTAGCTGAGTTAAAAAAACTTAAAAAGAAATTAAAGAAATTAAAGAAACCTTTAGACAAGGTTATAATCCATCCTAGTGTGTCTCCTTGGGGTGAACCGGTATTGTTCATGCTTAAAAAGGATGTGTCCCTTTAGATATGTATTGATCACTCATAATTGAAAAAGGTAAAGGTAAAGAATACATATCCTCTTCCAAGGATAGATGATATGTTTGATCATTTTTAGGGTGCTAAGTTTATCTCTAAGATTGATCTTTGATTAAGGTATTATCAGTTATAGATTAGGGAGGTGGATATCCCTAAGACTGCCTTCAATACCTAATATAGGCATTTTGAGTTCTTCGTTATGTCTTTTGGGTTCATTAATACAATAACGACATTCACGCACCTAAAGAACAGGGTCTTCCATAGTTTTGGGTTTTATTAATCATTGTATTAACAGATGATATTTGGATATACTCATAAATAGAGGTGGATCACATTGATCACCTTCATATTACATTGCAGACACTGAAAGATTAATAGTTGTATACCAAATTTTTGAAATGTGAATTTTGGTTTAATGTTGTGATATTTCTAGGTCATGACATATCTATTGAAGGGATCATGGTGGATCCACAGATAGTTGTTGTGGTTAAGAGGTGTCTTGGACCTATGACTACTACTGATATTCGGAGATTATTGGGTTTAGCTTGTTACTAAAAGAGATTTATGGAGGTTTTTTTTTGACAATTGCTGCCCCATTGACTAAGATAACTCAAAAAAAGATAATGTTCTTATGGTAAAATAGTGTGAGGGTAGTTTTGAGAAGTTAAATGATAAGCTGACTTCAGCTATGATTTTGACCTTGCCTGAAGGCACTGATGGTTTTGTGGTCTATTGTAATGTGTCCCGTGCAGGTCTTTATCATATTTTGATGTAGCATGTCAAAGTGATAGCTTATGCCTCTAGATATTTAAAGGCACATGACAAAAATTATCTGACTTATGAGTTGGAATTATTTGTTGTGGTGTTCATGTTAAGAATTTGGTATCACTTTTTCTGTGAATTGCATATGGATTCTTTTTCAAATTATAAGGGCCTGCAGTATATTTCGCTAAGAGAGAGCTTAATCTCTGGCAAAGGAGATAGTTTGAGATGCTCAAGGATTATGACATCAGACTTCACAATAGTTTAGGTAAAGCTAACGTGGTTGCTGATACTCCTTAAAGGTTATCCATGGAGAGTGTAGCTTATATGGATAAGGAGAATCAAGAATTGGTGAAATATATTCATCATTTAGCTAACCTTGGAGTCACTTCTTGGAATCAAAAGATGGTGGAGTAATTGTTCAAGAGGTGGCAAGGTTATCTCTTGGTGCCGATATGAATGAGAAAAAAGTATTAGATCCTATATTTATGAGAATTAGGGGTGATGTAGGTGGTCAAAAAGTGATGGCCTTTGAGATTAGTGTTGATGGTACCTTGCAGTAACAAGGGAGATTGTGCATTCTCGACATAGACAGATTGTTCGAGAGGATCTTGGGTAAGGTGCATAAGTCGCGTTATGCTATTCATCCTGATTTGATAATAGTGTATCATGATCTCAACGAAATCTATTGATACATCATAACTAACTGAGAATACTGATCTTTCTGAGTACTGAGTTGATGAGATTTCTGAGAGTACTGAATTACGGAGATTACTGAAGTTACTGAGAGCACTAGATTTACTGAAGCTTCTGTTATCACTGAGTACTGAGATTACTGAGATTAACTGAGATTTAATGAGATTAACTGAGTTACTGAACTTTCCTGAGTCACATGACTGACTGATTTCTATGGAACATGGCATGAATGAGAGTATCATGAAACATGACATGGCTCTAGGCACACAACTATAGTTTTTCGATACGAATACCCCCAGGACTCGATGGAAGGAAACTGACACAACATGACTGACTTGATCATAAGATCGGAGTCCAAAATTCACATTTTCATTAATAAGGGATATTATATATCATGTAGTTCCTCAACATATTAAGCATGGTAGTGAGTGCATAGATATATTTCATGTACATATTGTACAAATCAATTATCATACATGCTTCATACCACAACAATGGTCACATATGAAAAGCATGGATTTCATATTGAACTATATAGCTGACATGGACTTGTCAATTAGTCATCATGGAACCATATAAACATGAATTCCTGGCATCCTAAGTATTTTATCAAACACCTTGCATGCATTCTTTAAGGCATAGGTGGCTTTCATGCTTGCACCATATTAAACAACCTAAAGTTCATGGTTTTCAACCAACAAACATATATATTCCATGTAAACACCTTTAGATATCATATTGAAACTTAAACAACAATCATCAACATTTACATGCTCATATCACCACAAAAAGTTCACAAAATAGTATTTAAAGCATGGTTCTTGAGCTCTATGAATGAATTGGATCCATTGTGAACACTATGCATACCTTAGATTAATAATCCTTGAAGATTGTAGTGAAATTGGCTTGGAATTTGAAATCCCCAATTGAAGCCTAGACTTGTTCTTGGTTGTTCTTGAGAGAAAATCAATGAACACTATATTTTGGTGAAGAATAGCATTAATCCCATTTTTAGAAGATTATATATGGGTAGGAAGATAACCCAAATACCCCAATAGATGCGTCACTTAATTTCTGTGAAAATTACCTAATTTGGGCCCCCGGAGCGAAGCGAAGACATCACATTTCCACCTATTTATAACTTGGAAACTCACCGCGATGCACTAGAATCATGGAGAGACACTACAAATCAACGAACGTCATTTTGGCTCACAACGGGATGCGCTACTGACTGAAATGACACTGCTAAAAATTTAAATTGCGAGAACTTCTTCACCGGGTGTTCGTTTTAGCTGAATTTTGTATCGACAGAAAGATTATTCAATTCTCTACAATTTGGGAGGTATAAATCCACTAGAATAACACCTATAAACCAAGTTATTCTCATTCAAGGATAACCTATATGAAATCACACAAGAAGACTTGGTGGATTGAAAAGTTCTTACTTTGGCTTACTCTAAGTAACTCTTATGAACATGCTTAATACATCATAAGCTCTAATATCACTAGGATACTCATCCTAATTTTTGTACTCAAATATAAATCATAGGATAGAAGGTTTCATGCGGAGGAGCAATGGTTCATTTTTTAGCTTAGAAATATATGGGGTATTACAATATCTCCCCCTTGGGAACATTCGTCCTCGAATAACACTGACTGAGAGGGAAGAAAAGATAAAATGGCTTACTACAAGATATACAATACTAAAACCTGGGTTCATGACTGACATGGATTAAAACTGAGTATTTCATACTAAACATTCATATCTGATGCATTGGTAACTGAATCATGAATAAAGGACTAAATGCTCTGATGAACTAAGTTTCTCAGAATGAGAATGTGTATGTGATGCAAAAATTGATAAGCTGAATCTATGCATATTTACTGTATGATTATATAACTGACATGATACATGAATGCATGGCTAAAAGTACTGATAAGCTGATCACTCATATCTGATGCATGAATACATGACGGAACTGACTCATGAACATGCAAGTGAATATGCAATAGTAAAGGTACCAAGTTTGAACTGGTAATTGAGCATGGAGCTGAATACCAAGTTTGTACTGAAATTTGAACATGAGAATGATTAATCTGAAAGAAGACTACTACCATGAACTGAAAATACCGATAAGTCTGAGATTGATTACTCAATATGCATGAGCAGAAACATCAGAACATAATTGAGTTTGGAACATGATACATGAACTGAACTAAGTCTATAATGAGTGACATATATAGAGTATCATATCATGGCGACACTAAGCCATTGAGTACATAGCTTACTATTGAGTTTTAAAGATAGAGGGTCGACTCATAAGTAAGACTTCCTCCAAGATATATTTATCAAAGTAAATGACATGTTTAATTAAAGAAGTTTGGGGGCTATAGTGTATCTCCCCCTTGGGACACTATGTCCCTTAAAGGATACTGGACTGAACCTATGTACAAAATTTTGACTGATTATCTGAGATCTGAAATAGAAGCGTGATGCACAAATGCATAGACATACTAACTTATCTGATTAACTGAGCAACTGGTAACTGAATGTTGGGTAGGCAAGACTGAGTTGTACTTAATCTGAGTAGCTGGGCTAAGGCCATAAAGTATTATGCATATAAGAAGGGACTAACTAAGTAACATAAGGTAACTTATCATGGCTTTTATAAAAGCTATATTATCTGAAAATGCAGGACCAAGCATATTACATAATTTGGAAACATTCCATAGACTGAGGTATTGGAATACCTATAATTGAGTAGCTGATAACTGTATGCCATGGTCAAATAACTCTAAAACTGGACTGAATGTCTAAGCTGAATGGAGGTTTAATGCTGACACCATAACATAAGACTGTAATAGGGATCCATACTGGAACTAAATATTGGGTCCGGATAACTAAATACTAAAACTGAGGTTTTGACTGGTACTGAAGTGCTTAATTCTAAGTTTGAACACTAATTACTGAGTTTTGGGTATTGAAACTATAACTGAGATGGCAACGGAGTTATGATAGTCGCATAATGAAGGCTGACATAAGTCAAGGATCTGAATGTACACTCACACTCTAAAATTTCCCAATTTCTAAGTACTACCTCTTGCTAGCCATTTACTTGCGCACTTATGGTGACATTTAATCCTATCTTCATAACTATACCCTCATGTAAAGAAAGCAAGCAACAACCTTCTCTTAACATGAATCATTCACTCTCTTATTTAAGTAATTACTCATCACTACACTATACTATTTTCACTAGGAGAGCTTACTGAAGGAATAAATCAGAAGGACCTGAAGTGTGAATGGATACTGGCTAAATTTGAAACATGACTAAAACTTGAGGAATGGAATATCTGTGGTATAAATTCACCAAAATGTTCTAGACTGATGATCTACATAACATAGTCTGGACTTACTGATCTTTGTGGGTGTAGCATGAGTCATGGAAGCTGAGTATAGTGGAGAGCATGATATATGTACATGAGTCATGAGGTGCATGACACGAGTCTAGAATTTCTGAGTTCATGGAACATGATTCGTAACATTGAGTGAGCTAGAACTGGACTCCCTATACTAGGATCTGAAAACACACACGATTCTATGGAAGGTGTGTGAACATAAGTTGTATTCATAGAATTTGGGACATAAAGCATGCATAGGCATTATGTTGACTAAAGTACGAAGCTTTATGCTGAGATAAGGATGGGTTGGGAATCGTCTTCCCTAACTACTTTTCTGTACATACTGATGCTAGTACTGGAATCTGAGAGCCTAATTGGGTTACTTGATCTATCATCTTGCCCTTAGCTTAAAGACATCATCATAAACCTGTGAACACTAAACTAATCTCTGAACTGAACTATAATCTTAATCACCTACTTACACTCCGTCAAACACATACTTGCCTTAATAGGCCTATTATCTGCCTCTGTACTCTCACATACTACTAAATTTACATTCACGCCTTCATGTTTAATTTCAAGTCAATAAACTTAAATTTATAAATCGTAAAGTTCAAGCCTACTTATTTATTCTTGCATAACTATCCCCATGAATATATAATCTGATCAAACTGGATGATACTATCCCAACTCTACCACTGTTAACTCTAAGTTCATGCTTAAAAATTCTAGGTCTATTTTGTCATAGGATTTTAAGAAAGGGTCAGATGGCATATCTAAATCTAGGTTCGAGAATAAGTTCTCATGATCATGAATAAGATCCGTGCAACTTTGGAAGATAAGGGAACTGAGAGATACTTCTGAGAAAGCCCTATCTTTAGGAGTTAAACATCACTATTTCCGTTACCTTGGAAGTAAGGTAAAGTTGACAAGAGGGGAGCATAATGTGAATCTGCATAGGTTCCTAAGAGAACCTTGCTATAGCACAATCTGAGATATGAAAAAAGGGAAACTATTCTTAAAACATCTCATAGCCTCCAGCACATAAGTGTGGTACACAAAACACGCATGTACAAGACTACTAGATGTGACTTTCAAACTTCCTAGGACTTTATTGAACCTTAGGCTCTGATAGCAAGTTTGTAACACCTCGATTTTCTGATCTGAAATAATACATAGTAATCATGACCACGAAGGACCACAAGCTAACCCATGACTGATATCTGTACCTGTACACTGCATAATATACTGAATAAATGCAAAAATAAAGGTTGAAGGGCCATAAGGTTCAAATACTAAAATACTACAAATATTTGATAAAAATAATGTCTGAAAATGGTATATCAATACCAAAACAAAAATGAATGACTGTCTGACATACGGTAGTCTGGAAAGCCTCTAAACTTTTTGAATAAGCAGTTGATGGGATATGTTCCTAACTAACTCCACTATTGAAATAAACTAAAAACTGAAATAGAAATGAAATCATTATGTCCTCGAAGGATGAGGACTCACATCTAATTCTGAATCTTGATATTAGAGCCTACTGCTAATTTGGAGCTCATGCCTCTGAACCTATGGTGTAACATAAGAGAAATCACCATAGCTCAAATACGTCAGTACGTTTGAATATACTGAGTATATGAGTGAGGTAGGATAAATATAAGGAGTTATGTGCATGAACAATACTGACTGGTATGAACGTGAGAATACATATATGAATACGTAACTGTAACTGAACTCATAGAGATACTAACTACTGAGTCTGAATACTGACAACATTAGTGTACTGATAATGAGATAATGGATGACTTAGTTTACTGATATTGATATGTAAATCACTAATAAGTAATGGATCTGATACTGTATTACTGGATACTGAGAGACTGATATTGCATTACTGATAAATAAATAATTGTTTCTGACAGTTTTGATTATGAAGAACTGGTCTTATTGACTGTATTGGACAGTCCTGAAACTGAGTACTGATAGCATAAGTTTACTAATATATTATATAACTGATGGATGAGTTCGGATAGCTGATATAACTGATAACATAAGTTTTGACACCTGATGTAACTAACAACATGAGTGACTATATCTGATAGCCCTGATACTGGATGTTGATAACATGGGTGACTATATCTGACAGTCCTGAGTCTAATGGAACTATATGATTTCCGTACTATATTTGAGTTAGTTGTATCTGACAGTCCTAAAACTTGTAATTAAAATTATGGGATGAAGTTGTTTAACTGACATGCCCCAATAATGCATACAGCTAAGTTGGGGTCCAATATCTGCCCCGACTAGAGGGGTGTTAATACCGCACTATGGGTACAAACAGCTGTAGTAACCCTTAGCTGGCAGGCACTCAAAAAGAGAATGGTGGGAGCCCTAAACCAAAAGGTTAAGCCACCTCATCATCCCTAATATGACAGGTTAAGATGTCTCCACCTACGCTGGCAACGTAGTTCAGGAAGACAAGGATGACTGCTAAGAATCACACCCTAAAATGGTAGGTGAATTCCTATTCTTGGGTTCACTTGGTTCTAACTTCTACTCCCATCTGAAGAGACTAAACATGAATAACTGAACTGATATGATTCTAATTTTATTGAGTTTCTTAGTTCACAGAATATACTGATATATGAGGATTGATTGAGAGTACTATAGTTACAGAGAGTTTACTTGGAATAGTGTGGAATTCTATGTTCTATATGAATAAGGATGACTCTACTAGTTGATGAGGTTACTGAGGTTCTAAACTGAATACTACTGAGACATAATAACTAGCTGAGAATATTGATATTTTGGAGTACTGAGTTCATGAGATTTTTTAGAGTACTGAATTATGAAGAATACTGAAGGTACTGAGAGCACTAGAATTTCTGAAGCTTTCGATATCACTGAGTACTGAGATTACTAAGATTAACTGAGATTTACTAAAATTAACTGGGTTACTGAACTTTCTTGAGTCACATGACTGACTGAGTTCAACGGAACATAGCATGATTGAGAGTATCATCCAATATAACATGGCTCTAGGCACACAGCTATTGTTTTTGGGTACGAATACCCCCAGGACTCGACAGAGAAAACTGACACAACATGACAGACTTGACCATAAGGTTTGAGTCCACAATTAACATTTTCAAAAATAGGGGATATTATACGTCACGTAGTTCCTGAATATATTAAGCATGGTAGGGAGTGTATAGATATATTTCATGTACATATTATATATCTCCATTATCGTACATGTTTCATACCATAACAATGGCAACACATAAAAAGCATGGAATTCATATTGAAGTATATAGATAACATAGACTTGTCATTTAGACATCATGGAACCATATAAACATAAATTCCTAGCATCCTAAGCATTTTATCAAACAGCTTGCATTCATTCTTTAAGGCATAGGTGGGTTTCATACTTGAACCATATTAAACCACCTAAAGTTCATGGTTTTCAACCAACAAACACATATATTCCATGTAAACACCTTTAGATATCATATTGAAACCTAAACAACAATCATAAACATGTACATGCTCATATCACCACAAAAAGTTCACAAAATAGTATTTAAAACATGGTTCTTGAGCTCTATGAATGAATTGGAGCCATATATGAACACTACGCATACCTTAGATTAATAATCCGTGAAGATTGTAGTGAAAATGGCTTGGAATATAAAACCCCCAATTGAACCCTAGACTTGTTCTTGGTTGTTCTTGAGAGAAAATCAATGAAAGCACTATATTTTGGTGAAGAATGGCATTAATCCCATGTTTAGAAGCTTATATATGGGTGAGAATATTACCCAAATACTCCAATAGATGCGTCACTTAATTTCTTTAAAAATTACCTAATTTAGGCCCCCAGCGCGACGTGGACACATCGTTGTTCCACCTATTTATGACCTGAAAACTCACCGTGATGTGCTGGAATCGCAGAGAGACACTGCAAATTGATGGACGTTATTTTGTCATACGGCGCGCGACGCGCCACTAACTAAAATAACACTGCTGAAACTTTAAATTGGGGTAACGTCTTCATCGAGTGTCCGTTTTAGGTGAATTTGGTATCGACGGAAAGCTTATTCAATTCTATACAATTTGGAGGGTATAAATATTCCAAAATACCCCCTATAAACCAAGTTATTCTTGTTCAAAGATGACCTACATGAAATCACACACAAAAACTTGGTGGATTCAAAAGTTCTTAGCTTGGCTTACTCTAAGTGGCTCTTATAAATATGCTTAACATATCATAATCTATACTATCACTAGTATACTCATCCTAATTCATGTACTCAAATATGAATCATAGGATAGGAGGTTTCATGGTAGGAACAACGGTTCATTTTCTACCTTAGAAATATATGGGGTATTACAAACTTGGCCACCCCATGGTCATATCTTAAGGTATGAGTCGTACCAAGCCAAGCTGTATAGTGCTTGGCACTTGTCCGAGTTGACATTTCTGTGGGTATTATTCAGGGTATCACTTTTACCCTTAGGTATGAGTCAAGGGTGTGTGGTTATACCTTTATCAGTGAAGGGATCATTGGTGAGACCTAGGGTATGATTTAGGGTACCACACGCACCCTAGGATACAATTGTCTTAAGTGAGTTGTACAATCCTAGGAAGTCACTTTTTAGCCATTAATCCAAAGGCTTTATGGACATTTCCTAACCCTAGAACCCCTAAAACCCTTGGTATATAGCAACTTTTGGCCCTTCATTCTTCACATTTTGTAAGATAAAAAAAACACAAAAATCCTCTCAAGGACTTCTCCCTTAAGAATGAAGCTGGGGTTTCAAGTGGTGACCTTCTAAAGTCTTGAACACCAAGAATCCTTCATTGAAACATCTTGTTTAAGGCATGTGACTATTTCCCGTGTTTTTAACTCAAAAAACATGTGTCTCAAACATTAATAAAGACTTATAAATGATGATTTTGAAATCAAATAATAAGGGTTTTTTTGTTAAATAATGAGTAATTCTTATTCTTTCTTACTAAGGTGGATTATGGTTAGAGTCCCTTGCTTAAATACGTCATCCAAGGGTTACAGTAACTTACTAATATCACTTGAGGTTAGAGTCCATTGCCGAATAAAAAAGCATCAGGTTAGAGTCCCATGCCTAATGAAAGATCATGAGGTTAGAGTCCCTTGCCTAACAAAGATATGTGTGGTTAAAATTCCTTGTCTAATGCAAATGTATATGGGTAAATTCCTTGTCCAATGTAACCGTAGGCGTGGTTAAAGTCCATTGCCTAATAAGAAATATTTGAATATTTAACTGTGGAATGATAGAGTCCTCCACTTCATGAATCATGATGGAATGCATCAAGAATACTTGTTAAGTCTTGTTTCATTTGCCATTTTATGAACATTTTATATATATATCGACATGCATGTTCATGAATATGTATGTGGTTGAATATGATGATTTGACTCAATTTTGAATGATACATTTATTTTATCCTTATCCTTGAGCTACATGTTAGTTCTCTAACTGCTAATCATCTCCAAAAACTATGTCCTCATTCAACATAGGGGTCCTACCTTATTCTTCTCTTCCTGCATAGTGACGGTGTTCGGGCAGCTTATATGTTGAAATTGAATGTGTGAGCTTCCATTTTTCGAAAGTCATACAATTCATAGTCTCTTATCTTTGGTTATAGATATATTTAGACTTGGTTTGGCTATTATCGGGGGCTTGTCCCAACATATATATTAACATAGGATTTGTGTAAAGGCATTATGGACGGTTGTGGACTAGGGTTTGTTGGTTAGTAGGTTGATTCAAATAAAATGTTCAGACATTGACTCAAGGCTCTCCCTATGAGCGAAGGCTTCACTTCTCTACTATCGAGGGACCTATTCAACATCATTTATGCAAAAATAGTAAAACACAACTTAAAATATGATGTATAAAAGAAATTTACATAGGAAGGAATAAAATAATAGAGGTTTCCTAAAGACATCCAATAACCTTGACGAGTAGGACTTACCCCCAAAGTAATATACAAGGAGGAAAAAATAATAATAACCATAAATACAGAAAGAGTTAAACAAAAATACCAATACATTCCTAAAACATGTTGTCAATATTGTAAGAACTATTAATACAATCCGAGAATTCAATACAAGGGAAACCAAAAATGGATACAAATCTATCTTTGAAATACAATAAAGATATAGTCTAATAACGATAAGATATAAGAGAACTTCAGATGCCTAAAGTCAACCACTACCTTAAAAGCTCCAATAGTCTCCCCACCCAACCATGTTAGGGGGCACTCAAACCATGACCTACACTGAAATGGAAAAGTATGCAAGTATGGTCCACTTATACTCAGTAGGTATGATAGACCTTGTTAATGATCACACAAGTCATCAATTTGAGGAGGATTTTACTTTTTATTGATAGTTACCTTGTTGAGTTGACAGTAATCAGTGCATATACGCAATGTATGTACTATCTTTCTTACACACGAATAGAATAGGTGCACCCCACAGAGAAATACTAGTTCTGATAAAGCCTTTCTCTAAAAGACTTTTGAGTTGCTCCTTTAACTCTTTAAGTTCTGAAGGAGCCATACGGTTTGGAGGAATGGAAATAAGCTGAGTGCCGAAAAGGAGATAAATCCCGAATTCTATTTCTCTATCAGGTGGAATCCTTGGGAGATCTTCCAAGAAAACATCAAGAAACTCATTAACAATGCTAACTAACTAAATAGTTGGATTCTCATACTTGAGGTCATTAACTTGAACTAGGTGATCGATTCGACCCTTGAAAATCAATTTCCTAGCTTTGAGGTAGGATATAAAATAGCTATTCGGAGTTATAGAACTCCCGAACCACTCAAAAATGGGCTCGTCAGGAAACTAAAACTTGACCACTCGAGTACGACAATCTATAGACGCATAGCACGAGTAAATACTATTGACAGTTGAATAAGGCTACAGTGAAGAATAAGTATCCTTTTTCTAGGATAGATGATCTCTTCGACCATCTTCAGGGTGCTGGTTGTTTCTCTAAGATCTCCATTCAGGCTATCATCACTTGATGATTAGGGAAGATGATATTCCCTAGACTACTTTTCGAACATCGTAAGGTCACTGTGAGTTTTGGGTTATGTCATTTAGTTTTACTAATGCTCTCTAACTAATTTTATGGATCTTATGAATTGATTTTTAGGTAGTTCTTATACTTGTTTGTTATTGTCTTCATTTATGATAATTTAGTGCATTCTAAGAGTAAGGTGGATCATGCCAATCACCTAAGAATTGTGTTATAGGTCTTTAAGGATGAAATATTGTATGCTAAGTTTTCCAAGTATGATTTTTGGTTGGAGTCTATGACTTTTCTTGGGCATGTTATTTCTAAAAAAGGGATCAAAGTGGATCCTTAGAAAAGTTGAGGCGGTTAAGAGGTAGCCTAGACCCACGACTCTAATCAATATTCGGAGTTTCTTGAGCTTTGTTAGGTATTATAGGAGGATTTTAGAGAGTTTCACTTCTATTATTGCTCTGTTGACAAGATTGACTCTTAAAAAGGTAAAGTTCTTGTGGTATGATTCTTTGGAGGGTAGCTTTGAGAAGTTGAAGGATAGGTTGACTTATGCACTAGTATTGACCCTTCCTAAAGGTACTAATAGATTTGTGATGTATTGTGATGTGTCCCACATGGGACTAGATTGTGTCCTAATGCAAAATAGTAAGATTTTAGCCTATACCTTTTGGCAGCTTAAGGTCAATAAAAGGAATTATATGACTTATGATTTTGAGTTGGAGGCTTTGCTTTTTTCTTTATAAATTTGGTGGCATTATTTATATGGGGTACATCTAGACTTCTATTCAGATCATAAGAGCTTGCAATATATGTTTTCAAAGAAGGAGTTGAATCTTTGACAGAGGTGATAGCTTAAGTTGTTAAAGTACTATGATATGAATCCTTACTACATTCCAAATTAAAGCTAATATGTTTGTTGATACTCTTAGCAGATTGTCCATGGGGAGCTTATCTCATGTGGATGATGAAAAAAGAGGATTGATGAAAGATATTCACCGGCTGGTTAATTTGGAAGTTTATCTTTTGGACTCTGAGGATGGAGAGTGTTTATTCAAGTAGTAGATAAATTATCTCTTAGTGCTACGGCAAATGAAAAGTAAGTTTTCAATCCCCTTCTTATACCGATTAAGGATAATGTCGGTCAGTATAAGGTTATGGCCTTTGAGATTGGTGGCGATGGTACTCTGAGGTATCAAGGTAGGTCATGTGCTCCTGATATTGATGTGATGCAGAAAAAGATTTTGACACAGGCTAATGAGTTGAGGTATACAGTTCACCTATGTTCTACTAAGTTATACCATGACTTCGGGAGATTTATTGGTGGAATAATATAAAAAGAGATGTGGCTATTTTTGTGGCTAAGTACATGGTTTGCCTGCAAGTTAAGGTTGAGCACATGAGGACCAGTGGCATATATTAAGATAATGTTTCCTATGTAGAAGTGGGAGATAATCAATATGGTTTTTTATGGGTCTTCTGCGGTCTTGTAATCTATATGATTTGATTTTTTTCATTGTGGATAGGATGACTAAGTACACTCATTCCTTGCATGTAAGAAATACCTACCTACTCTAGGAAAGACTATGCTAAGCTATATATTAAGGAGATAGTAGGATGCATGGAGCAATGGTTGTCCATCATTTTAGATTAAGGTACGCAGTTCTTCTCTCACTTTTGTCATTTGTCTTATAAAGGTTTGGATACTATGGTTAACCTTAGCATAACTTTCCACTCTTAAATGGATGGACAAATAGAGTATACTATTTAATTAGATATGCTAAGAGCTTACGTGATTTACTTTAAGGGTAGTTAGTTTGATCACTTACCTTTCTTTTGGTTTTCATATAGTAGTAGTTATCACTCGAGTATTCAAATGGATCCTTTTGAGTCTCTTTACGGTAAGAGGTATAGGTATCTTATTGAGTGGTTTGAGGTTTGTCAAACTAGGTAATTTTCTCATTACTTGGTTCAAAAAAATATAGAGAAGGTACAACTGATTAGGGAAAACATAAGACAGCTAAAAATCACCAAAAATCTTATGTGTATGTAAGGTGAAAGAAGTTGGAGTTCGATGTAGGTGATTAAGTATTTTTGAAAGTTACTAATATGAAAAAAATGATGAGGTTTGGGAAGAAGGAGAAGCTCAGTCCCCATTATATTGGTCAATATCTAAATTTAAGAAGAGCGTGGAAGGTTGCCTATGAGTTTGATTTTCCTATGAATCTGAGTTCCATTCACTAATTTTCCATGTGTTGATGTTGAAGAAGTGTGTGGATGGTCCTTCTCTAATTGTGCCTAATGAGAATATTGCTATTTTGATTCTATGTCTTATGAGGAAGTTTTGGTGGAGATTGGATAGGCAAATACATCATTTGAGTACTAAGGATGTGGCTTTGGTGAAGGTTGATTGGAGAAATGTAAAGTTGGAGGAAGCTACTTGGGAAACTGAAGAGGATATGATGGCCAAGTACTTATTTTTGTTCTCCGAGTTGTGTGATCATGCTTAAGGCATGTGCTTCTTTTGTTCTAATTGTTGTTCAAGTATTGTTCTTGGGTTTATGGTTTATTCCCATCTTGTATTTATGTGAAAGGGTGCCTTAACTCTCCATTTGGGGATGAATGATCTTAGGTGGGGGAAGGTAATCTAATACCCTAGGTTTTGGACTCTGATTTTTCTCAGTAATCATTTTTAAAACTCTGGGTACACTCAGGGGACGAGTCTTGAAGACTTATCATGAGTCATATAGAGCTAATCATGCTCTAGCCATTAAGGATTCACTAAGTTTATATCATGGTCATGACTTGGATCATATGAGTCGTAAGGTAGTATCACAAGTCGTGGTGAGGGGCTCGTGACCTAAACAGTGAGATGTCCCAAGGTGGTTATCCTGGTAACAACTAGACTCCATGAGTCATAGGGGGAGGTCACGAGTCATAGTGTAGGACTCATGACCAAATAATAAAGGTAGTCCTAACTCTCTACCCAGACTGCAAGCCGTGGGGACAACTCTTGACCAGAGACAACGAGTCGTTACCCGACCCATTGTAATTGGGAGTTGATTTCCTATAAGTTTTTTATCAAGGGTAATTTGGTCTTTCCACTTCTTTTAAATATACTCATAAATTAAAACATTCCCTTAGCCCTTTTATACCCATTAAACATAACATTCTACTTTTTTCTCTCTCAAATTCCCAAGTCAAGATAAAAGATAAGGTTTTCTAAGAGTTGGTCATCTAGGGCTCAAAGTGTGGTTTCTTCTCTAAATTCTTTTGTATTTTTAGGCATGTATCTCTTGCATGACTTTTTTTTATAATTAAACATATGTTAAATCATGGTTTATGTAGATTAAATTATTGGGTTTTAAATGTTGGGTTGAGGGTTTGGAATGGTTATCACTTTTTTGGTTTTCTCATGGTTTTTGGAATTTTTTATTCATACTTTATCTCATGGGTTGGAACTAAATTTATGCATGGGTATGATGAACGGGAAAGAGGTCGTGGAATTCCTCCAAAATTTGGTGAATTTGTTTGGAATTTGTATGAACCTCAACCCATTACGTAAATTTGATTTGGAACATGAAAATATGCATGCTTTAAACTACTTTTGAGCTATTGTATTGCCTAAAATATGAATAAAATATAAAGGGTTTTATAAGGCATTTCTGGTAGTGGCATGGATTTTATATTGGCATTTGGGGGTTGGTTATTTCCCCAAGGTTGATTGATAATTTGAATGGAATAATTATATAATCTTGCATATGACAATACCATTTGGTGATGCCTTATTGGATGTTTCCATGGTTACATTGAAGGGGTTATGTATAAATGTTTTACTTTAGCTTAAAAGGGTTGTGTAGCTTGATGTAGAAGGTGGATATCTCGGGGGGATCATACTAGAAACCACATTTACCGGAGTGGGGGCATTTATGAACGTCTGCGTTGTTCATACTTTATACATACATTTGATTGGTTGGGTTTGAGGCATTCCCTGGCCATTTCTTTGATTTCTCTAGTTCGTACGACTAACGTGCACTGGAGCCCTTTCAGCAACGACTACTGAACCCATATAGTCCATGGGTTCCCTTAGGATGGTTAGAGTTATACAATCTAGGGTACTAATTTTAAACCTCATGCAAAACCTTGTTCCTTATCCCAGCATCTTATATATCTTTATACATTCATGTATGTGAACATGTACATTGAGTTTGGATTTGATTATGAAATGGAACTATTTTATCCCTATCTTGAGTTACATGCTAGCGCTCACCTCGCTAACCATCCTAGGATGCTACATTAGTTCATAATGTAAGGTTTAAAGACACTTGTTTTACCCCTGGGTAGTGTTAGGTAACCCAGTTTATTTGTTGGTTCACAGTGATATGGCGAGATTCCATCCTCCATAAAGCTTAGTAATTTTATCAGTTTATTTCTATATTTTGTAATTGAAGAGTTCACACTAACATTATCATTGTTATTGTCATTGTCATGGCCGGGGGCATGTCCCAACCTAGTTTGATAATCGGATTGGTTTAGATGCTTTTGTGGGCATGTTTGGGTTTTGAATGGTTTTGTTGACTCTTAGATCTTATTATTGAGTTACATAAATTGTTTTATGTTTATTCTCAAGTTGTCCTTCGCTTTGTTATTATTTGGATTTTGCTCGATTGAATAGGCTATGGGGGTGGTATCCGGTCCTTTGTGGACTTAAGATATCCATCATAACTAGGCCCGGGGTTGGGTCATGACACATAATAAGGCTAATGAATTAATAAGGACAAACTATCCTATTCCAGCCATACTCAGAAATGTCAGCGTTACACCGTATATCCCTGGTCAAGATACGAATAAAGGGCAAAAGTAAGATATATATATAACAGTATACAAGGTTAAGTAATGAATATACAATCTATTTAAATAAAAAAATAAAGAGATTTATTATAATACCATAGCTACATTAGCTGAATATACATATACATATATATAATGTCAACTCTAAGTAAAACCTAAATCATCATATCTTTATTTTTATGACCTCATAATCCTAACAGGATTTAGTGCTAACATACTCAGGATTTCTAGTCCATATGTCTAATCATGAGTTCGTTATGTGTAATAATGAATCAAGCCTCAAATCTTTATACCAAACACAAATTATCCATATCAATGATCTTACCAATAATAATAATAATAATATCTATGAAATGTAGTAACCGACTAATTCGGACAACAAATACCTAGCTGAGCCTTTCATATGCCCCTACCACCCCAAGCTCAAAAGGTTCAACCAACATAGAACACACCAAATGGCATAGTCATCCCCCGTACCTATTTAATACCCCTATAAAAACTCATATTTTTTTCATCGAAAATATCCATAATTTTTTAGCTAACTACCATAACTATAATTCATAATATGAGTCATAAGGTGTCTATACAGGTCTTAAGACTCTGATTTTAGACTAACCAATATGCTAGCCTAAATTTTCTATTGTGACTGTAACTGGGGATTTTGAGTCGTGGTGTAACAATTATAGGATGACCAGTGTGTACCCCAAATACTTTTGTTTTGGTTACGACTAGACCTTTTGAGTCATAGGGATTCTTGATGAGTCATTTGGTGTGAATCTTAGGGTCATTGTAGAAGGTTCCCTCAGCTACTGCCTAAACAAAAACTCATGGTGACATGTCATAGTGAGTTTTTACAAGTCATATTGTGACCCGTAGTAGTTGGCGACAAATTGTCAGCTTTTTAATGAAGATCACACAGGGTATTTCCCTCTGTACCCTCTTAATACCCACAAATATATAGCAGCTTCGGGATGTTATTTTCAATACTTATCAAGCATAAACACTCTATCAAACTCTCTCAAATTCCTAAGGCAAGAGCAAGCTAGGGTTCCTCAAAGTTAGTTGCCTAAGGTTTTGATGGTTGATTTCTATCCATAATTCTCTATATATTCAAGCATTTTACTCTTCCCCAAATCTTATTTTATGAAAAGCATGTGTTTTAGATATTTTATTTATATGAATTTGAATGAGGGTTGAGTGTTTTGGAATAGGTTATCCTTGAATTAGTTCCCCATAATTTTTATGAGTTATTCATGCATTGACTTGAATGTTTTTGAAACTAATGGGGTGCATGGGTATGGGCATCAGAGTAGGGATCGAGTCATTCCCCAATATCAAAGTTTGGAACATGGAATTAGTTTTGAACAATTATGCTCCCTCAAATCACTTATGTAAATTCCATTGAATTATGGATTTGTTACTTTATTTGACCTACTTACCTATACTATTGCATTACATAAATAGATAAACAATGAACATAGGTTTCAAAGGCCTTGTTGGCTATGTTTATGTTTAAAAAACTAAAGGAGTTCAAGGCATTCATCCAAATTTGATTTAATGAACAAAGGGGGAGAGGTATTCCCCACAAATGATTGAATGTAATTAAAATGGCTTAAGTGTAAGCTTGCAAGCATAAAGGTATGACAATACCTGTGGTGTTCCATAATGTGTAACACCCATAGCTTATGTAAGGGGTCTTTGAAGCGTGTTTTAATATAGCCATAATGGAGGTTATGTATTTAAGTCCTGAAGGCGTGAGCCTTAAAAGACTTGTACTAGAAACTCATATTTATTGGCATGAAGGTTGGGCTTGATGACCATTCACTTGTGTCACACATTGTATATATACACTTTGTATCCTGGACTGACATAGGGTCGGGAAATTCTCTAGTCCTCCTTAATACCTTCGGTTCATGCGACTACAGCGCTCTGGGCCCTTTTAGCAAGGAGAGCTGAAACCATATAGCCCGTGGGTGCCTATTAATGACGGTTGAGATACATTGTCTAGGCTAATATTTTACTTTCGTTCTAAACCTTATTTCCTACCCCGATATATTATATATATATATATATATGTATGTGCAATGTATGAATATGGGTTTTCACTGTGTTTTTGACTTGGCATTATGTTATCCACTTCTCGAGTTATATGCTAGGATTTAACCTATGAACCATCTCCGAACGTTGTATCCCTATGCTATGCAGGAACCAAAAATACTACTACTTTTTCTATGAACTGATGGGATTTCCAGGTTGTCGACAGTCAGCTTGAATTGTTGGGCCTCCTTCTTTCAAAAATCCATCATTTCTTGGCTCTTCTATTATCATAACATTTTCTTTAGACTTATTTTGCATATCATCGAGGGCATATCCCAACTTAGATTGATTTGGTTTTGTTAGAGGCTTTTTAGATTACTGTGGACTGGGTATTGTCATTGGTATTATTAGAGTCCTTTGAGCTTATATTATTCCATATTTTTATTTGTTTAGAATTCACCCACTACTATTTATATTAATTTACATTTGGCTAAGCATAGGGTGTGGTCTCCGGTCCTTGATGGACTTGATATTCCCATCATGGTTAGGCCCTTGTTTGGATCGTGACAAAGTTGTTATCGAATCCCAAGTTCATGGTCAATTGGGTGTCCACCAATTCATGTTAAGTAAAGTCTTTTTTATGAGTTTGTAGCACACCATACTTATAAGGGAAGGACAATGAGGAATTTAGGAATGTTTCCCTTTTTGTGTTCTATTTTTAGCAGTAGAGTCTAGGATATTGAAATCCTCTCTATTATCATTTGATTGCATTTCATATCATGTCTACCCAATGATCTGATGCTTTTGGAACTTCTTCTATGCCACCTGAAGTTAATATGGGTGAAACTCATCTAACTTATTGAGTTCAGACTAAATCTAGGGTCACGTCCCCTGATTGTACTGCTCCTCATAAAGTTTCACCAGTCCTCCTTAGGCTTTTTGAGTTGATGAAGATCATGCCCCACCTCCTTAATGAGACATTTCTAATATTGAACTCTGTTGGTCTATTTATCTATTGACATAGTTGGTGACTTCACAGTCTCATCAGCCTGATCGCATTGGTTCTATTACTCTATCTTCTGCGGAAACTAAGGTTTGCCAGTTCATAAAGGTAAATCCCCTAACCTTTACTGTCTTTAAGGTTGAGGAGGATCCTTAAGGGTACATAGATGAGATTGAAAATATTTTCCTAGTGATGCTTTCTTCATACTCAGAGGGTATGGAGTTTGTTGCATATCTGTGGAAGGATGTGTCATATCAGTGGTATGAGAAGTGGGAATAGTTGAAAAGATATGATGCTAAAAAAGCTATGTGGGATGAATTCTCTTATCCTTTTCTTGATATATTCTTTTCTCAAAAGTTGAGTGAGATGAAGGATCAAGAGTTTGTGAATCTGAAATAGGGCAAAGTTGAGCGTAAAGTAGTATGCCCTAAAATTTTATCAATTGTCTAACTATGCTCTAGAGTTAGTGTCTTTTATGAGAGCTAAGATGAGAAAGATTGTTTTGATCTTGTCTTGTTATTTAATGTTTGAGTGTAAGGCCGCCTTACTGAATAACGACTTATATATCTCTATGATTATGGTGTATATGCAACAGATGAAGAGAAGAAGAAGAAACAAGCTGAAATAGGTGAAAGGCAGAGTAAGAAATTTAGGTATTATGAGAAGGGTAGAGGTAACTACAAACAGTGGTAAAGATGGATGGCAATGTTCTTAGAAGATGTAGGGAAATTCTGGTTCTTATTCCACAGCTAGTGCTCCAATCATAAGCCATCCGCTAATTATCCCTTTAAGATCAACTATGGATTTAAGGCACAGAGTGCCCAATCTTAGGTCAATGGGGTCTAGTAAGCTACATCATATCCTTCTTGCAGATTTTATAGGTAATTGCACCAATATTTTTGTGATGAAGGGAGGAATAAGTGTTTTAGATGTGGTCATTTGTGTCACAGTCAGAGCAATTGTCCTTTTGGTGATGTCACTTTTGGGGGTAATAAGGTTTCGATTGCTTCTTCATCTACTCTTGAACTAAAGGTTTCCACTTCTATTACTAACGCTAGTCTAAATCATTTGTATGATCTTTCAACCCGTAAGGAATCTGAGCCATCTCCTGATTTTATTATTGGTACATTACAACTTTTCTCTCGTGAAGTGTATTGCTTGCTTGATCCGAGGTCTACTCTATCTTATGTAATCCCTTATGTGGCTAGTCATTTTTGTCTTGGTGCTGAGTGTATTTCTGATCCTTTTTTTTCTCTACATTGGTAAGTGAGTCTGTGTTGGCTAGAAAAGGGTACAGGGGCTATGTGTATCTATCTGTGGTAGGGACCCCTTGGTACACTTGGTAAAGTTGGATATCATCGATTTTGATGTTATTTGGGGAATAGATTGGCTTCATTTGTATTAGGGCTCTCTAGATTGTTAGACCCATAGGGTCATTTTTAGATTTCCTAATGAGTCTATTATAGAATGGGAAGGGAGTTACGTAGTGCCTACGGAAAGGTTCATTTCTTATCTTAGAGACTAGAAGTTACTTTCCAAAGGGTATCAATCATTTTGTCCCGGTTAAAGATTCTAACTCGAAGGGTCCTCCTTAGCAATCAATTTCGTGGCTAATGAATTTCCTAAGGTCTTTCCTGATGATCTTCCTGGTATTCCTCCCGATAGGGAAATAGACTTAGGGATTAATCTTCTTCCTGATACCCATCCTATCTTTATTACTCCTTATGGGTCCAGCTGAGTTGAAAGAACATAAGGAGCAGTTGAAAAATCTTCTTGAATAGGGTTTCACTTGCCTAGTGTTTCTCTATAGGGTGCTCCTGTTCCCTTCGTGTACAAGAAAGATTGTTCCCTTTGGATGTTTACAGATTATTGCTTGTTTAATTAGGTGACGATAAAGAATAATATCCTCTTTCTAGTATTGATGACCTGTTTGACCAGCTGCAGTGTGCCAAGTACTTTTCTAAGATTGATTTTTGATAGGGTTATCATCAGTTAAAGATTAGGGAGGTGAATATCCTAAGACTGTTTTTCGTACCCGATATGGCCATTATGAGTTCTTGGTCATGTCCTTTGGGTTGACTAATGCCCCAAAGATATTTATGAATCTTATGAACAGGGTATTTTCATGACCCGAACTAGGGCCTGGCCTTGACGGGCATCCCAAATCCACCGAGGATCGAATACCACCCCCAAACCTATTTCGATACAATCAATAACATGTAGAAGCAGATGAATACCAATAAAAGATAAAATGTAATAAGAAATCTAAGAAGAATAAATATTGGATCAATATTCGAGAACATCCAGAGTATCCACAAAGCCTCTAACAAAATCGAGTCCTAATAAAGTGTAGGAACATGCCCTCGACTATAGCCCAAAAACTCTAAAATAAAGTATACGACTTGAGAAACCAAAATATGAAACAAAGTCTTCTAAACAATGGACGTTGACCACTTCAAGTCAACTCATGAACCCACCGCGAACACCTGATCACTGCATAGGAAAGGTAGACTTGCTTTAAGACCTTATATGGAGTGGGAATACAATGTCTGAAGATGGTTAGCGGTTGGAGTGCTAGCATGTAAATCAGGGATAAGGGAACAAATAATGCCATGGATAATAATTTTAAACCAGTAAAATGAATGCTTACCATCAAATGCAAATACATATACATATATGACATATCGGGGTCAGGAACAAGGCTTATCATTAATATTTAAAATCTTAACCTGGGTTGTGTAGATTGAACATCATAAAGTCCACCCAGGAGATATATGGGTCCAGTTCTAACTCCCTGGTCGGGACCTAGTACGTGTTATTCGCATATACCGGAGATATCATAAAAGACTGGGGATTCCTAAGTACTCTTCACAAACCCGAATACAATTGTATATATATACTTTGGGGATTCCCTTATACCTCACAAGCACATGATCATTTGGACTCAAACCTTCATTTCTAGCTAACACAACCCCCTTTAAGCCCAATAAAAACATTTAACACACAACCCATTTACCAAATTTCAGTAGTTCATTATAATGCCATTATTATGTGGTATTATCATACCGACTATAGCTTGTCGGCAGTGACATTAGCCAACACTTTTGGGGATTCCTTCGTATCCTGCAGACATTATTATAAGAACCACTTGGGGTATTCCCATGTACCTCATAAGGTTTTCAAGATTATTATTATTATCTAACTAGCCAATTATGGCATGCATTAGTTTTAAGATAGTAGTCTAAACCAATCATTTTGGGGATTCCATTGTACCCCTATTACCATAGTTTACAAAATTAGGGAATCCATTGTACCCATAACTCCATTAACCTCTTTATATTAATATACAATTTCGTTAATAAAAGTGACCAAACCAAACTAGGTGACAAAATCACATTCATTGACCATTTCACAAACAGGTTGAGGGCGCATTATTTCAAAATCATACACCAAGGCAAAATCATCAAATTTGGGGTTGACCATGTACCCTCTATTTAATTACTTATTGCCATGTATCCCACAATGTTCATAAGCATTAATAAAGCATAATATTTCACAATAAACCTTGGAAAAACATTTAAACCAAATACATTCAAAAACCTTAACCCATAGTTCAAAACCCATTATCAAAACTATAAATAATAATCAATTTCACGTCATTAATAAAACATAAGTTCAAGGGAAATCGACACATGCCTTAATTGCCATGAAATTTGAAGAAAATAATTCCCTTGGGACCCTAGATGATCACCTCCTTAATCCCTAGCCTTTAGTTGAAAAGGGGGTTTTGAGGGAGAATGCTTAAAACTGAAAATAATGACCTTCGTGTCATGAAAACTGATGAGAATTGGCTGATATAGTGCCTAAGGGTAGTTTTAAGTGGAAAGACCCCATTCACCTTCATCCCATTAAAAATATGCCAACTGTCACAGAAAATACATGGGTTCGTAGCACGTATAGTATCGCAGAGGTTCGGCCTCCATGTTATCAACCTATCATGGAACACATCCTCCGTGTCACTGAGGTTAGTCTCCACGACAAGTTCCATGTCATGCAAAAATTATGGAGTCTTTATACCTATGGGGTCCGAAATCACCTCGAACCCCATGTTAAAATTCTAAAACTATTTAGGGTTACCCTTTTAACATCCCTAAATAAAATTTTGATCAAAAATCGATATTCCAAGTATGGGAAAGCCAAAAATAAATTGCTCAAAATTTTGATGTAATATTATCCCACCTTAGGATCTTTCATCCCTAAATGATGATCTAGGACACTTTTCATATGAGAAAACCATAATACACCAGAATCAAAGGTTAAACCCGTAAAATAAAACAAAGAACATAATTCATAGCTCAGGCTTCCTCATCTGTCACATGGAATAAAAATAGATTCTTTACCTTCATATCCTCTTCCACTTCCTAAGTGACTTCATCCACTAAGTGGTTCCTCCAAAGGACCTTTACCAATGACAAGTTCTTTGTCCAAAACCTATGAAATTTTCTATCTAAGCTCCAAGAAAATAATTCCCTTGGGATATGATATGCTAACCTCCTTAAGCACAATCCTTGAGTTGAAAATGGGATTTTGAGAGAGAATGGCTGACTGTGAAAGTAATGACCTTAGTGCCATAAAAACTGATGATAATTGGCTCATATAGTACTTAAGGGTCATTTTAAGTTGAAGATCCCATTGCCTCTCATCCCATTTAAAATAAACAAAATAGCTGCAGAAAAAACATAGGTCTGTGGCATAAACCTTTTCACGGAGGTACGGCCTTCATGTCATGGACCTTATCGCAGAACACAGCCTTCATGTCATAGAGGTTAGTATTTTCAATAACCTCCGTGGTATGCTAAAATTGTGGAGGCTTACTGCCTTCGGGGTCCAAAATAACCTTAAACCCCATCCATAAGTTCTGAAACTCTTTTGAGTTACTCTTTTAAAATCCCCGAACATAATTTGGTCAAAAATTGATATTCCAAGAACAGAAGACCAAAAATAAATTACACAAAATTTGAGGGTATTAAATTTATTTTGTTAGTTTTTTTGACTTATTCGTCATTCTATTTATTGATTATATCCCAGTTTATTCCAGGAGCGAGGAGGACTTTGCCAATTACCTCCATATAGTGTTGTAGACTTTGAAAGATCAGCTATTGTATGCCAAATTTTCTAAGTGTGAATTCTGGTTAAATATTGTTACCTTTCTTGATCATGTTATTTCTAGTGAAGGGATCATGGTAGATCTTCAAAAGGTAGAGAAAGTAAAGAAGTGGCCTAGAACCATGACTCTAATCGATATTCAGAGATTCTTGGTCTTAGTTGGGCATTATTGGAGGTTTGTGGAGAGTTCCTCTTCAATCTCTTCACCATTGACTAAGTTAACACTAAAGAAGGTGAAGTTTCTATAGTTCGATGCTTTTTCGAGTATATTTGAGTCGATGAAGGCTAAGTTGACTTCAACTCTAATTTTTACCCTACCTCAGGGTACTAATGGTTTTGTTGTATATTTTGATATCTCCTATGTGGGAATGCGTTGTATGTTGATGCATCATGGCAGGGTAGTGGCATATTCTTCATAGCAGCTAAAGGCCCATGAAATAAATTATCCAACTTATGATTTGGAATTGTTGGTCATTGTTTTTGGTATGAAGATTTGGCATCATGACTTTTTTGGAGTTTAGGTTAATATATATTCATACTAAAGAGCTTATAGTACATGTTCAATCAGAAGGAGATCAATCTCAGGAAAATGATATGGCTTAAGTTACTCAAGAAATATGACATGAGTGTCCAGTATTACCCAGGTAAAGCTATCGTGGTCGTTGATGCTCATAAAAGGTTTTCCATAGGGAGATTATCTAATGTTGATGAGGAAAGTGAGGTTCGGTGAAGGATGTTCACCGCCTGACTAATTGTGGAGTTCTTTTTTCAGATTCTAAGGATGTTCATGTGTATTTTGAATGTATAAATAATACATAATTGAGATTGATGTAATAATATCCACATTTTACAGGAACATAGTTGATGAGATAGAATGATATGGATTGGAGCTGAAAATGATCAAAAGAAAGCAAAAAAGTGCAACTGAAGACTTGGAGCAGGACATAGCCTCAGGTACCATGGTTGTGGATGTCAAGCAATTCAGCAAGGCAAGATCGCTTCAGTCTAGCAACATCGCAGTACCACGGACGTGGCAAAGACTATACAGTCGTGACATGGTAGTGAAATGTAGCCTAAGGGTAGAACTGTAAATGCATGTAGCTAATCCCAAATTTGACAAAAAGAAGACTCAAACCCTATTATTTGTAATATTACACCTTCCCCAATTTATATATATATTCATAAACTACAACTGCATCTTTTAAAAGGTTAAACACTTCTCTGATGTCCAACTGATATCATAACAAGGCCTTTGGCCCAATAATACATCTTGAATAATTATAACATCATAATCATGGCGTTAGCCCCACATACGTATTCAAAACTTATATCAATAGTAATATGTGTAAGCCATCTCGTATCTATAAGACATAGCATGACTATGAGGTATTAAACATCTAAAGTCCTTAAAGCATATTTGTAATCATCTCTCATCTAGGAGGCATAATATCAATACGCATCTCACATCTAGGAGGTATCTCACATCTAGGAGGAATTTTATATATATAGGTTATGAGTTAAATCTATAAGGCATATCACATCTAGGAGGCATAATATATCAATAAGGTATCTTACATCAAGGAGGCACAACATATCAATAAGGCATCTCATATCTTGGAGGCATAATATATCGCTAGGCCATAATTCATAACTATTAGGTGTATCACATCTATAAGGTTTCCCATATCTATAGGTCATATATCTTAAGTATGAAGAATATCATCTCTATAGGCCAAATATTACATCTATTACTATCGCATGGCCATGAGCCATTAACCATTAATCAGGGAAATACACTAATGACTCACCCATTCGCGAAGTAACCTTATACTGAAGGCTTGAAAGTCTCAACTATGTGTAACATACTAACATAAGTCTAGAAGGGTTAACACAAGTCTTGGTCTAAGGTGGTGTAGAAGAACCCACTTCAGATCTTCGAATTCCATGTTTAGGTAATTTATACCCCGGACTAGGCTAAGGTACCTAAATTAACTTCTTGATTGTACATAATCCATAATCAACTCTAAGATAGGATTCCCTCCAACAAACATGAGTAATCAAGTCAACTCCACCTAAATTACGATTTCAAGATTACTAAAATATTCCAAATAAGGTTCATATACCATATCTTAATTCTATCATCGTATCACATCCTCTACGAATTTGCTCCATCTAGGTAAAAATCAATAGAATTCTATAAGTGTGATATTATTAGACCTTACAAGTCAAAAACCCTCATCTATTCTCCAAACTTCTATAACAAATACTAAGTCATCTACCCATAATCAATCTTAACATTCACATTCACATTCACATGCAATATATAACATGCATCATCTTACGAAGAAGAGTAGATAGAAGCTTACCTTGAAGATGAATCACAAATCCTTAAATCATTCACCAAATGTCCGCCTTCACTTCACAAACCTAAAATATCTTCATGCTATAAAAATCATAATCTATACATTAATATGAGAATAATGATACCCATATTGCACCATTATGCTTAGGGTCCAAAAATGATATCAAAAACCCCATATAGGTCTCACTTATGAAAAATGCATTTCTAAGACCAACCTAACGTTCATACATGCTTAAGGAATCATATCCCTTAAAAATTAGTGAAAACCAAGCTAAATTGTGGTTAAAAAAATCTCTTAAGCTATTTGGCATTTTGGTCAAGAAACAAGAAAATTTATTAAGAAAAAGGGTGGAATCTTAACTTAATATGGATGACAATCACAAAAATAGAGGTTAAACAAGATTTTAAATCACTTACAAGCCTAAATTTTGAGTTATTACACTCATTAGGGATTTTTCTCTCAAGGTATGGATGAAAATGGGCTAATTCGCAACCTAAGGGGTATATTTATACCCCTTCAAAAAAATTAGGTGTGGAAATCACAAATCCAGGTATGAAATCATACCCTAGTATCCGAAAAGGTATGGCAATCACCACAACCCTTGGTGAAATTGCACTTTCATCCCTGCATACATTGGTGTGATCGCCACTCAAAAGGTTTAATTGCAAAAGCACCAGTTATCAACTAAAACTTCAAAATTTTTCCAAGTTTAGCAAAGTCCTCGAGATTCATTCAGAATCCATTATATGCAAAGGAACAATGTAACCACACTAAATTTGACATTTTGAATTCTCTTCGATGTTACATTTTCCATCCGAGGTTGTTTCAACTGAATATGGGTCCTAAACCAAAATTTTCAATTTTTTAACTTTACAACCAATAGGTCGAATTGAGCTCGGGTGCCTCAGGACCCAAACCAAAGGTCTACATAGCCTAAAATTGATATTTTAGAGTTATTGGTGTAGTCAAATTTTGCTTAAGAGATCTTTTATTGAAGTATTCATCCGACGGCTATTTGGGACCAATGAATACATCAAAATAGTGAGATTGACCTAAAATCCAATGAATTGGATGATCATCAAACTGATAGGTTCATGTAATCACCCGAGACCACCCCTAGTCGCAACATGATTCTTAAGGCCACAAGTGACTCCAAGGTAACCAAATATCAGGTATCTGTTGTGAGCAAAGAATAAAATAATATAAAATATCATATGCAGAAACTAACACATAAAAACCATGATAAGATATAATACTGAAACTATACCCAATATGTCTAAACTTCTGATAAAAAAATTAAAAACAAGTCTAATTGTCTGAAAGCCACTAAAACATAACGAGTTGATGGGACAAACCTTAACTAACTTTAACTAAATGAAATAAAGGAAGTACTGAAAATAACTACAAATAACTTTTCCTCAAATAATGAGGACTCACCACAACTACTGTTGAGTGACACTGAACTGACAAAGGGCGATTAAGGAACTAAGCATATGAACCCATGTTTTAATACAACATAGCTCAAAAGAGAGTATGCGATCATTACTTTAAATGTACTGGTATGTGAGATGGGACTTACTTAAATACATATAGGAACAGAACATGAATGCATAAACATGTAAAACTAATGCAAGATAAGCATAATCATGTGCTAAAAATGATTTGAATAATGGAATAACAGATAAACAGAACACTTCGTCATGCAAAACCTAAGCTGCTATAATCTAAAAACTGAATTAAGACTGTGGGAGGTAAAATTTACTGACATGGCCTAATATGAGCTAATCGGGGTCCGACATCTAACCCTAGTTGGAATGGTGTCAATACCTTGCCATTGCTACTCAAACTAGCGGTGTGGATCCACGAAGTTGATGTCTCGAAGGATGGGGTATCACCTTAAACTAGCTGATTCCCCTAAGAGAGTAACAACCCTAAGCTGGTAGGAAGACCTTACATCACCTACGTTGGCTACATAGTTTTTGAACTTAGGGACTGCTACTAAATATATAACCCTAATATGGAAGGAAAGCATTCATTCCTAAAATTTCTCAGTGCTAAGTTCTAGTCCCAACTAAATAGACACAGAAGCACTAACTAGTATATGCACTAAGAACTGATTTGCTCGAATATGATATTTTAAAAATAACAGTGCATCTATAATATGAATATAATGATACATATATGGTCTAATTGACTTGTAACTTGAAAATATAAATCATGCATGACTATCTAGGTATCATATGTTCATTCTCCGCTAGCACTAAAAATTTAGTAAGTGCGGAATTATCAAAATTTTAACATGATGGGGAAATTTCATGACTTGAACTCAGGAATGCTACAATTTTGTCACTATTGACATATAACACGATTGTAATACTGAAGTATGTTTAAACTTATGGAAGAATAGATATTCATGGTAGAGTTCAATAACTAAATTAAAGAATTGAGAAATTCATATTTTTCACGGAACCCCAATCAAAATAGAATTAAACTTGAAAATTTGGGGAAACTTTGGGACTCAGTGGGTGAAAGAAACCGATTGATGAATATCCCACATACCTAACTTTCTTGAATTTTTAAAGAGGACTTGGATTTGAGACCTTGGGAGGGTGAATTCTTGAAGAGATCCCTTGCTTTTGTTCTTAAGGCATGGTAGAGGATTGAGTATTATTAACTGACTTAAAAGAGGAAAATAATGCATCTTTTAATGTTTTAAGTCACGGATTGGGTCTTTAAGGAGGAGAAAGGACCAAAAAGCCCTTCACCCCATGAATAAGGCCGCACAATTTTACACTACAGCATGCCACGGTACTAATCCCAGAGGCCAGCCTTTGTGATACACTGCCTATCGTAGAGGCTAAACTTTGTGATATTCTGTGCATAGTGAAAGGTAACCTCTATGCCATGCTACATATTGTAGAGGTCTAGCCTCCGTGGCAAAGCAAAAATATGGAGCCATACTACCTAAGTGGTCCAAAATCACCCCATACATCTTTTAAAAATTCCAAAACTCTCCCAGATGACTATTTTAAGATTCCTAAACATATTTTAGCTCATAAATCAATGTTTCAAACATAAGAAGGCCAAAAATAATATGTTCAAATTCTTGGGGTATTAAAATGGCCATGTCACTTGTACTAAGTATGAAATAATTATTTTGAACCCATTTAAACATGCGATGAATAGCAGAAAACTTATCTAGGATCTTGCGGGGTATTAAAATATCCCCACTAAGGATCATTTGTCCTTGAATGAAAATGTCTGAGCTGAGATACTAAGAAAACTGAGATCATACACTTAATACTTGAAAGCTTAATCATGATTACATAACTGAATCTTAAACATGATGCATGTACTTAACTAAAATTAATGAATGCATGCTATAGCATTGGGATAGTTGGATAGCTGAGATAGAAAATGAGCGAACCAGTTTAAGAAACCATTAACTCAAACTGAATCTAAATTCATAGAGAAAAGATGGGACTACTTGTCTTGCATATCTACCTCTTTTCCCAAAGTATCTCCCTTAATGGATTGATTTCTCCATTGAACTTTAACTAAGGGCACTTATTTATTCCTAAACATATGAACTTGATGGTCAAGGATTTCAACTGGGACTTCTTCATAGGAGAGGCTATCTTTCACATCTACACTTTCTAAGGACATGACTGAAGTTGGGTCACTAATATATATTTCTTTAGGAGGGAAACATGAAACACTGATGTTTGGATGTTAAATCTATCGGCAACATTAACTCATAAGCTACCTTCCCAAAATGGCTCAGTATCCTATATAGGCCAATATAGCGGCGATTGATCTTTCCTTTTTTACAAAACCTCTTCAGCCTTTTCATCAGTGAAATTTTCAAACCAAGTCACTGTAACACCCCAATTTTCTAAACCGTAATGCTACACAATGCTCATGACCCCGAAGGACTACAAGCTAATGCTCATGACCCCGAAGGACTACAAGCTAACCCATGACTGATATTTGTACCTGTATACTGTATAAAAGACTAAAAAATATAGAAACGTGTACTGAATGGCCATAAGGTTCAAATCTAAATAAAAACATCTGATAAGAATAATGTCTGAAAATAGTATAACAATACCAAAATAAATTGAAATAACTGTATGACATGATATAGTCTAGAAAGCCTTTAAATTGTCTAAATAAGGAGTTGATGGAACAAGTCTTCAAATAACTCCGTCTAGCAAAACTGAACTGATATAATAAATGAAATAAAATAATATCATCCTCGAATGTATGAGGACTCACTGCAACTCTGTGACTGAAATTCTAATGCTGATCTGGAACACGTTCCTTCGAACCTATGGTGTAACATAAGAGAAAGAACCATAGCGCAAATGCGTCAGTACATCTGAATGTACTAAATACAAGAGTGAGGTAGGATAAATACAAAGGGTTATATGCATGAACAATACTGACTAATATAAACGTGAGAATACATACATGCATAAGTAAATATAACTTAAATAGTGGTAATACTGAATACTGAGTCTGAATACTGCCAACATAACTTTACTGATACTGAGGTACTAAATAGATTGATGACTATTTTTGATAGTTTGAATTAGGAATAACTGGTCTAATTGACTGTGTCTGACAGTCCTAAAGCTGAATACTGATATCATGAATTCTAATAACTGATGTGACTGATAAATGAGTTCAGAGAACTAATATAAATGATAGCATAAGTGATTGTATCTGACAGTCCATAAATCTGAAGGAACTATCTAAGTTTCATTCTATTTCTGAGTTAACTGTATCTGACAGTCCTAAAATCTGAAGACCTATCTATGTTTTTTTACTGAGATTGGGTGATTATAGCTGACAGTCCTGAAATCTATAATTGAAACTGTTGTAGGTAGTTGTTTAACTGACATGCCCTATATATGCTATAACAGCTGAGCTGAGATCTAATCTGTGTCCTGATTGGAAGGGTGTCAATACCGCGTCAATGGTAAGGACAGTTGTGAGTGATCCTTATCTAGTAGGTACTCAAATGAGAATGGTGGAAACCCTAATCTGACAGGTTAAGCCACCTCATCAACCCTAATCTGACAGGTTAAGATGTATTAACCTATGCTGGCTACGTAGTTCTGGAACATAAGGATGACTGCTAAGAATCACACGCTGAACTGGTAGGTGAGTTCCTATCCTTGGATTTACTCGGTGATAACTTCTACACCCATTTGAAGGACACTGAACTGAATAATTAAGATGAACTGAATAACTAAACTGAACTGATTAGCTGAACTGATACTGATTAACTGGACTGATACTAGTGGTATCGTTTAGTGGAGCTAAACTAAGTTTTCTGGATTCCTATGACTGATAGAATGTAATAAGTTCTGAGGACTGGTTGAGAGTACTGAAGTTACTAAGATTAACTGTGCATACTGAGGTTGCTGAGGTTCTGAGCACTAAGATTACTGAGATTACTGGACTACTGCGATTACTGAGTTTTCCTGAGTCACATGACTGACTAAATTCTATAGATCATGGCTTGACTAAGAGTATCATGATAACATGACATGGCTCTAGGAACACAACTATATTTTTTGGGTACAAGTATCCCCAGGACTAAATGGAAGGAAACTGACACAACTTGACTTTCTTGAATACATGACCATCAGTATCAATCCATAATATATGAGTGAGGGATTTCATGAAGTACATGGTCATCATAATATCTAACATTAATAGGAATGCTTATAATCAAGTCATAAATCTCATATTCTAATATCATGGGCAATCCGACAACATATACTATTCATAACAATGGCATGGAAACCATTTAAGCATAAGGGAATGGCAAACATGTAACATTTAGTTCATATTGTAATAATTTAGGGATAACTCATGTGATACATCAAAATCATGATCTTCTTCATAGCATGGAAGGCATATAGACACACTATGAATCCATTCCCCAATCATCATGTACATTTCATTAACACATATATTGCACAACAATGACAAGTGAGCTCTTTGAACATAATAGACTAGCATGAATTTATCATATAGTTCACCCCTAAGTTATAATACATGATTTTTATTATTTTAGGAATTTTATCAAACACCTTACATGCATAATATTGAGCATCGGTGTACTTAACTAATTTAGAGATCTTGAAGCACCCAAATTCATGAGTTTTCAACTAATATGCCCATACACTTCTTGGAAACACAATTAGATACCATCTTGAAACACAATTAACAACCATCAACATAAACATAATCACACAACAATAGTAAGATCATAATTTATTATTTAAACATAGTTCTTGAGCTCCGCGGATGAAAGGGATCCATGGATGAACACTATGGATACCTTAGTGATTGAATCTTGAAAGAAATCTAATGTTTCTAAAAGTTCTTGAAAATATCCTTAGGCTTCCTCTTGAGGAGCTGATATTGAGAGAAAACCCTAATCTTGTTGTTGAGAGTGTATGAGAGAGCTTTTTGAGTTGTTTAACTAAAGAGAATGGATAATAATATGTTTTTTAAGGGTTATAAATCGTGGGAAGTGAATAAAAAGACCAAAATACCCTTAATAAACCATTCCTCAAGTTCTAGAAAAAAAAGCTGACAATATTCGTGACAAGGCGTCAAAATTGTGACAGGCCATTAAAAATGTCATCACACAGAAGTTGGTTTCTGCCTAAGGCTGACGACCATTTTGACAAGGTGTCACAAATGTAACAGGCTATCGAAATTGTCGTCACACAGTTGCCATCCTGACATGCTGAAGTAAACTGCGCATAAATCCTTACTCTAATATCAGATTTAGGAGAAATTAGCATCATTGGAAAGATAATTCAAACACATTTCATTTGATATATAGTAAGCCACCCAGTTCATCATATACAATAACTTATGGTCGATTGAAGGTTACCCAAGTTTTGATACTCTCTAAAACATGAATGATAGGAAAGCTTTCAACTTGTACTTGAGTTAGGGGACTTATATGATCTAAATTCATTCTCGAATAGATTCCCACACTACATAATTGATTAACACACTAAATTTACATAGGATTGGAGGATTTTGAAATGTGTACGCATAGGAATGATGAATTTTCATTCTAGTCCAAAATTTGGGGTATTACAATATCTCCGCATTGGGAATATTCATTCTCTAATGAGAATGACTAAGATGGAATAAAAGATCAACTGAAGTACGTACACGACATACACTACTAAAACATTGTTTCGGGACTAACATGATAGATAAACTAAATACATCATACTGAATATGCATATCTAATGCATGAGTAACTAATTTATGAATGCACGACTGAGTGTTCTGATGAACTAAGTTTCTCATAATAAGAATGCATATCTGATGTCTAATTGATGTGCAAAATCCATGCATATCTGATGCAGAATTATACAACTGACATGATACATGAATGCATGATAAAAAGTATTTATAAGCTGATCACGCATATTTGACGCGTGAGTATATATCTGAACGGGCTCAGGAACATTCGGTTAAACATGTAATGGTAAAGGTACCAAGTTTGAACTGAAAACTAAGCATAGAATTGAATACCAAATTTTTTACTAAATACTTAACATGAAGCTGAATAAGCTTAAATAGAAATGTTACCTTAAACGGAAATGCTAATGAATCTTGAGATCGTTTACTAAACATGCATGAGCGGAAATATGTGAACATAACTGAATTTGGAACGTGATACGTGAACTAAACTAAGATATACTGAATTAAGACATTGAATACATGGACTACGACTGAGTTTTGAAGCTAGAGGGTCAGATCATAAGTAACACTTCCTCCAAGATAGATTCATCAAAAAAAAGAAATGTTTAAATCATGGAAGTTTGGGGGCTATAATATATCTCCCCTTGGGACACTATGTCCCTTGAAGGATGCTAGACTGACCTTACTGAGATATTAAGGAAGTTGAGGTGATGCACAAGGAACCTAGGTATGAAATCGTGATTGATTATCTAAGATCTAAAATTGAAGCGTGATGCACGAATGCATAGACATATAGTCTTATCTGATTAATTGAGTAACAGGTAACTGAACACTGGGTATGCAGGACTTAATTGTATTTAATCTGAGTAGTTGGGCTGAGGACATAAACTATTATGCATATAAGAAGGGATTGACTAGGTGACATGAGGTAACTGATCATGGATTTCATGAAAGCTATATGGTCTGAAAATGCAGGACCAAACTTATTACATGATTTGGAAACATTCTATAGATTGAGGTATTGAAATACCTATAACTGAGTAGCTAATAAACTGTATGCTATGGTTAAACAAGTCTGAAAATGAACTGAATTTTTGAGTTGAATAGAGATCTGAAGTTGACACTATAAGTTAAGACTGTAACAGGGATCTATACTGGAACTAAATCCTGGGTCCCGATAACTGAATACTGAAATAAAGGTTTTGACTGATACTGAAGTGCATAATTCTGAGACTGAGCACTAATTACTGAGTGTTGAGTACTGAAACTGTAACTGACATGGCAACTGAGTTATGATTGTCGCATAATGAAGGCCGACATAAGTCAATGACCTGAATATACATTCACACTCTGAATTTTTTTTCCAATTTCTAAGTACTACCTCTTGCTTTCCCTTTGCTTTCATACTAACAGGATATTAAATCCTATCTTCATATCTACACCCTCGTATAAAATATGCATACAATAATCTTCTCTTAACATGAAATATTAATTCTCTCCCATCTAAGAAATTTCTCAACACTACACTATTTTCATAAAGAGAACTCATGAAGGGTTAAATTAGGAGAACCTGAAACATTAATAGATACTGACTGAACGTGACACATGATTGAAACCTGAGGAATAGAATATCAATAACATGGATTTACCAAAAAGGTCTGACCTGAGTATATACATGATATATTTTGAATTTATCTGTTCAGTGGGGGTGAAGCATGGATCATGGAAACAGAGTATACTTGGGAGCATGATATGTGTACATAAGTTATGAGCTGCATGACCCGAGTTTGGAATTTTTGAGTTCATGGAACATGATTTGTAACACTGAGTGATGTAGAACTAACTTGCTATACTCGGAACTGAAAGAACACACAATTCTATGGAATATGTGTGAACATAAGCTATATCCATGGAATCTGAGACATGAATCATGCATAGGCACTATGCTAACTGAAGTACGAAGCTTTACGCTGAGATAAGGATGGGTTGGGAATCGCCTTCCCTAACTGCTTTTCTGTATATACTGGCACTTGGGTATTTGATCTACCATCTACCCCTTGGCTTTAAGACATCATCATTAGTCTGTGTACACTAAGCTAATCTCTGAACTGAACTACAATAATAATCACATACTTACACTCTGATCAATACATGCTCGCCTTACTAGACAGACCATATGCCTCTGTTTCCTCACATACTACTAATATCACATCTACATCATTATGCTTAATTTCAAATCGCTAAACTTAAATTTTCTAACTCACATTGTTCAAGCCTACTGATTCATTATAGAACAACTATCCCCATGAATACATAATCTATTCAATCTGGATATCGTATCCTAATTTATCTACTACTAAACTCTTGGGTTTATGCTTCTAACTCTGGGTCACATGCTATCATAGGATTTTGACAAAGGATTTGATGGGACATCTAAATCCGGGTTCTAGAATGAGTTCTCATGATCAAGAATGAGATCTGTACAACTTTGGAACATAACCTAACTAATGGGATACTATCTGAGAAAGCCCTATATTTAGGACTTGAGCTTCACTATTTCTGTTACCTTGAAAGTAAGGTGGAATTAACATAAGTGAAGCATGATAAGAATCTACATGAGTTTCTTAGAGAACCTTTCTATAGCATGATTTGAGATATGAAAGAAGGGAAAATGTTTCTAAAACACCTCATAGCCTCCTGCATATAAGTGTGGTGCACAATACACACATGTACAAGACTCTACTAGATGCGGCTTTCAGACTTCCTAGAACTCTATTGAACCTTAGGCTTTGATACCAAGTTTGTAACACCCCGACTATCTGAACCAGAACACTATACGGTGCTCATGACCCCAAAGGACCATAAGCTAACCCATGAGTAATATCTATATCTATATACTACATAAAACACTGAAAATGCAAAAACATGTACTGAATGTCCATAAGGTTCAAATCTAAATAAAAATATTTGCTATGAATAAGTTTTGAAAATGGTATAACAATACCAAAATAAATCTGAAATAACTGTCCGACATGCTATAGTGTAGAAAGCCTCTAAACTATCTGAATAAGGAGTTGATGGAACAAGTCTCCAACTAACTTCGTCTAGTAAAACTGAACTGAAATAACAAATGAAATAAAATAATATCATCCTCAAATGGATGAGGACTCGCTGTAACTTTGCAATTAAAATTCAACTACTGATCTGGAATACGTGCCTTTGAACATATGGTGTAACGGAAGAGAAAGCACCATAGTGAAAATACGTTAGTACATCTAAATGTACTGAGTATATGAGTGAGGTAGGATAAATGCAAAGGGTTATATGTATGAACAATGCTGACTAATATGAACGTGAGAATACATACATGCATAAGCAACAATAACTTAACTCATGGTGATATTGACTACTGAGTCTAAATAGTGCCGACATGACTTTACTAATACTGAGGTACTGAATAGATGGATTACTATTTTTGATAGTTTGAATTATGAAGAACAGGTCTAATTGACTGTGTCTGGCAGTCCTAAAGCTAAATACTGATATCATGAATTCTGATAACTAATGTGACTGATACATGAGTTCAGAGAACAGATATAATTGATAGCATGAGTAATTATATCTGAACTAATAACTGATTTGCTCAAATATGATATTCTAGAAAATAGTGCATCTATAATTTGAATATAATTATACAAACATGGTCAAAATGACATGTATCTTGAAATTCTAAAACATGCACGATGATCTAGGTATCTACGTTCATAAACCGCCAGCACTAAAATACAGCAAATATGAAATTATCGTAATTTGAACATGATGGGGAAATTTCATGACTTGAACTCAGGAATGCTACATTTTTGTCAATATTGAGACATAACAAGGTTGAGATACTGAAGTATGTTCAAACTTATGGAAGAATACATATTCATAGTAGAGTTCAAGAATTAAGAAATTCATGCTTTTTATAGTACCCAAAATCAAAATAGAATTAAACTTGAAAATTTAGGGCAACTTTAGGACTCAACGGGTGAAAGAATCCCATTGATAAATATCTCACATACCTGAGTTGCTTGAATTCTTGAACTGGACTTGGATTTAATACCTTGGAAGGGTGAATTCTTGAAGATACCCATTGCTTTTGTTCATGATTGTGAGAGAGGATTGAATGTTGTTAACTGAGTGAAAAGGGGCAAATAATGCCTCTTTTAATGTTTTAAGTCATAGATTCGGTGTTAAAGGATGAAAAAGGACAAAAAATACCTTAACCCCTTAAAGAAGGTTGTATGATTTTACACTACAACATGGCACGGTGACTATTGCATAGGCCAGCCTCTATGACACTCTGCTTATCGCGGAGGCTAAAATCCATGATACTGTGCATCAGGGAGTTTAACCTCCATGACACGCTGCATATCGCGGAGATCCAACCTCTATGGCATGTCAAAAACTCAGAGGCATAACGCCTCTATGGTCTAAAATCACCTTAAACATCTTCAAAAAATTCAAAAACTCTCTCGGATGACCCTTTTAACCTTTTTAAACATATTTCAACTCATAAATCAATGTTTCAAACATGGAAAGGCCAAAAAAAATTGTAAAAATCTTGGGGTTTTAAAGTGTCCATGTCACTTGTACTAAGTATGAAATAATTTCTTTTGCCCCTTTAAAATATGTGACAAATAGTCGAAAACTTGTCAAGGATCTTGCCAGGTATTATAATTTGGCAAGTTATAAATGACCTGTAGCCACTGTGGAATGGCTCAAAACACCAAAATTGTACACGAATCAGGGAAATGACTTAGAGGGTCATTACACTATGTCGGCTCACTCACATCATTAATTGCAACTCACAAAACTAACTAATTAGTTCAATGTAATAGTGATCCAATAGAATAGTAAAATCTATTCTATACATTATCTATACAAACAATTAATTATAACTGATTTAGTTACTAACTAACTATCTAGCTAACTATTAACTAAGAGTAGTAACTAATTTAAACACTCCTTCTCAAGTTGGATGGTGGAAAATGTTGATCCCACCAAGATTGCTTAATAGATATAAATATTGATCATCCCCAAACAGTTAGTCAAAATATATGCTACCTGAAGTTGTGTAGGAATGTATAGAATTTACACCAAACAAATTTTGATTTTATATCTAATAAAATGGCAATCAATCTTTATATACTTAGTTCTCTCATAGAATATAGGATTGGTTATCAATTGTATAGCTAATTTTCTATCACTAGACAAGGTGATAATCTTAGGAATAGAGACATTTAACTTTTTAAACAACCCTGTATCCATGTTATCTCTATAACAGTCGAGTTCATATTTCTTAACTCAGCCTCAACTTATCTTCTAGATACTGTGTGTTTTTTATTTGACTTCCAGGATACTAAGGATCTGCCAAATTGTACTACGTAGCTAGAGATCTTTTTGTGTTAGAAAATGCTCCTGGTCAGGTTCACACCAACATACAAGGTCTGTATCAACTCAAGCCTTCAACCAGATCCCTTGACTAACTGAACCTTTCAAATATTTAATCACTCCATATGTAGTATCTAGATGAGATCTTTAAGGCATTTGCATGAACTGACTTAATGTTTGAACAACATAACTAATATTTGGTTTATTAATAATAGCATACATAATTTTCCAACCAATATTATCAAGACAACATCATCAATAAAACCTGCAGCTTTATCGTACTCTACTAATGTTAACTTACCATTATACTCCAAAGGTGTGAAAGTTGGTTTTGCACAAACAAGACCATTTTTAGAGATTAGTTCCAGTATCTACTACCTTTGATTCAGTATAATACTTTAATTAGATCTTAGAATTTAAATTCCCAAAAACTATTTTCCTAAGTCCTCAAGCTTGAACTGTGTATGTAGTGTTTCTATTGACTCAATAATTATAGACTCGTTGTCACCAGTGATGACTAAATCATCAACAAAACAAATATTATCACTTCTCCTTTTGGTTCTGGAAGGTAAATAAAGAATATTTATAACCACTTTGAGTTAGGGTACCACCTATACCCTAGGGTACGATTCTTTAAAAGAGTCATACCCCTGAATGGGATCATTTTCTTCTTTTAACTAAGGGCCTTGTGGTCATATCCTACTCCCAAAACCCTAAGTTCCTTCATTATATAAGTGTACGTGGCATCCTAAATCACATTTTGAGTGGATCAAACATCTAAAATACTATCTCAAACTTATTTGTGAAGAATTGGAGTCTAGGGTTTCAAGGGTGATCTTCAAGAGGCAAAGTAAAGTCAATATTCTTAGTGAATAAAGTTGCTAAGGCATGTAACTATTCCCCTTGATAAATTCCCCTAAACCCATGTATTTTACACATGGATTAGCAAGTGTACATGGTAATTTTGAAATCAAATGAAAAGGTTTTTGTTGCCTAATGATGAATAATGTGGACTTTGCTTAGACTTGTGTTTATATATGTTATTGATGATGATTTATATATGTGTGTGCTTGTTGTACGTGGTATAACACGTAAGTATTGAGTAACTCTAATTTTGATGATTTTTACCATGAAAATGGCCTTGGTAAAGGCATGCACACAAGGTGTTTGTGAAAATATCTAAGTGAATTGTCTAGTCTTATGTTGGTCATGTTTTGAACTAGGGCAATGGCCCAATAAGTATGAATAGTTTTTAAATGATATTGTAAAGGTATTATAAGCCATCTAGGCTGAAATTGAACTTGAATTGTGTGTTGTAAGTGTTAAAGTCTCTAAACAAGAAAATGAACTTGAATTGTGTGTTGTACTAAAGTGTGTTATGAATCTGGTGTATGATTGCATATGAAATGAGAATAATTTGTGAGGGTTTTGATGACCAAAAATTGAATTGTATGATGAATTGAATTAATGCATTGGCCTATTGAAATGTTTGAGCAACAAAGGCTCCCATGAAGACTATGTGGTCATGTATAGAGTTAAATTGTCTAAATGGATTAAAGTCCTTGAGGGTGAATTGAATTGATGATGATGTATTGACATAGCCCAATGTCGACTAATGATAGTCGTAAGGTCTTGAGGTTAAAGTCCCTTTCCTATTGAAAGGTCTGGAGGTTGAAGTCCCTTGCCTAATAAAATCGCTTATCATTAAAATCCCTTGCATAATGAGATCTCTTGAGGTTGAAATGCCTTACCAAATGCAATGGCTTCGGTTAGAGTCCCCTATCTAATATAGCATGAGGTTAGAGTCTTGGCTAAATAAATATGAGTGTGTGGTTAGAGTCCCTTGCTTGAATGAGTCTGTGTATGGTTAGAGTCCCTTGCTAAATGAGTGTCTACATGGTTAAAGTCCTTCGTCTAAGTGATATGTAAATGTGGTTGAAGTCCCATGCCCATAAAGAATTATTAAATATAAGTGAGTAAAGGTCGGAGTCCTCCACTTTATGTCTCATGAGCGAGTGCTTTGAGAATGTTGTTATGACTTTTTTACTTTTTTAGTATGTGATATACCTATATGTATGGATAAGGTCATGAATATGGTTGAATATGATATATTGACTTCTTGTTGATTTATGATGCTATTTTATCCTTATTCTTGAGTTATATACTAGCGTTCCAACCACTAACTATCTCCAGACGATATGTCCCCATGTAACACCCCGATTCGCTGAACCGAAATGCTACACGGTGCTCATGACCCCGAGGGATCACAAGCAAACCCATGACTGATATTTGTACTTGTATACTGCAAATCATGATATAATAATGCAGAATACATAGAATTATAAGACCATAAGGTTCAACTGAATAAAACCATGTAGGTGAACATACCCAAAACAACTCAATCTGAACATAAATCTGAACACAAATCTGAAAGCCTCTAAACTATCTGAATAAGGAGTTGAGGGAACATGTCTCTAACTAACTCCGTAAAACTAAACTAAAGAAATATTGTCCTTGAATCAATGAGGACTCACTGTATCTCTGCGACTGGAATGCTACCGCTACTGCTGGGCTGGAGCTCGTGTGTCAAAACCTATGGTGTAACATGAAAAGAATGCACCATAGCACAAATGCGACAGTACAACTGGAGTACTGAGTATACGAGGAAGGTAGGTTGATCATAAAGGGTTTCATGCATGAACAACACTGACTGACTAATATGAATGTGGGAGGGCAAACACAGATATATAGAAACTGGGACCGTGAATATGTAATAGCATGACCTGTAAGCTAATACATGGTAAACTGATAACTTTCATGACTGATACTGAAACTGATAACATGGACGACTGTATCTGACAGTCCTATATATACTGAATCTGAAGAACACAGTGAGTTTTTTATTGAAACTTGTACTGAAACTGTGGGAAGTAGTGTTTAACTGACATGCCCCATGTATGCCGTTATGGCTAAGCTGGGGTCCAATCTTTGCCCCAACTGGAGGGGTGTCAATACCGTGCCACGGGTAAAGACAGCCTGTGAGTGACCCTTATTTGACGGGTACTCAATGAGAATAGTGGAAACCCTAAACTGACGGGTTAAGCCACCTCATCAACCCTAATCAAATGGGTTAAGATGTCTCAACCTACACTGGCTACATTGTTTTTGAACACAAGGATGACTACTAAGAATCACACCCTGAACTGGCGAGTGAGTTCCCATCCTTTGGTTCACTCGCTGCTAACCTCTACTACCATCTGGAGAGACTGAACATGAATAACTAACTGTGCATGACTTAATCTTACTGAATTCCATTGACTGGCAGAATGTTACTGATATCTGACAACTGACTAAGATCATGAGGTTTTCCTGAGTGACATGACTGACTGAGTTCTATGCAATCATAGCTTGAGTTTGGATATCGTGAAACATGACATAGATCTAAGCACACAGCTATAGTTTTTGGGTACAAGTACCCCCATTACTCGATTGAAGGAAACTGACACACATAATTGACTTAATAATAAAAGTAGAGTCCATAATTTATAATATCATAAGTAGAGATCTCATACTAAGCATGGTTATCAACAATGTATTGCATAGAAAGGATTTCATATCACATGGAAGTACTTGCAGAATCTTAATATCATGTTCATTGCAAAATCATATTGGCAACACATACCAATAGCATGGAAGTTCATGTGGATTGTATGGTTATCATACATCTTGTTCATAACTAGGATTTGCAAGTAAATGTAGCATAATCTCATAACAATAGTTCATAAGTATTCCAACAACATTTACAAGGCACATTAACAACATAGAAGTCATTGGAACGTAAGGGCATATCATGAATCCTTCACTTAGTCACAATTTAGCTATATTGCATGATTTCTAGCTTCTTAGGTATTTTATCAAACACCTTACATACACATCTTAAGCATACGTGAAGTCATCAAATTCATACATAATGAACAACCCAATTTACATGTTTCCAACTCATATGATATCATGAAATTCAAAACAAACATATAAAAATTCCATTTTGGGAATCACCCAATATCAACAACATGATCATCAACTCCCAACAATATAGAAATCATACTTTATAATGAAAAAAAAGGGTTTTTTAACTTTATGGATGAAAGAGATCCATAAATCAACTCACGCATACCTTTGAAGGAAGATTCTTGATGATTGATGGAGGAATTTCTTTGAAATTGGATCTTCAAGCTTAGTTATGCAACCCTAGTTGTTTTTCTCTTTTAGTTCTCCTGGATGATGAGCTTTGTGATGATAATAGGGTTGTAATATGTTTAGAAGCTATATATTTCATTGGGTTAATTTTAGGGACGTGTAAGGAGTGTTAAAAGACTTAATTACCATTAAAATAACTCAAAACGGAGTGTTTTGGGCACCTGGAACTGACTTAGGCGGCGCCCAAGTGATTAACTAAGCTCGTTTAGGCGGCCCATAACAAATCTCCTATGCTTGAGTTGGGCGGCGCCTAACCAATCACCTATCCTTACTGTCTCTCACGAAAATGGGCATAACTTTTCGTTCGAGTATTGGATTAAGGCGAAATTGGTATCGTTGGAAAGCTAATTTGATTGTCTACAACTTGGTGGATCTAAATCAGCCAAAATACAACAATAACATCGAGGTATACTCATTCAAAGATGACCCTTGCAAAATCAAACACTAAAACTTGATGGATTCAAAAAGTCTTAGCTTGTATTACCTTAAGTGACTCATATGAACATGCTTAATGCATCATAAGATATCCTATCACTAGGATATTCATTGTAAGTTATGTACTAAAGTATGAGTCACAGGATAGGAGATTTCATACGTAGGAATACTTATTTAGTTCCTAGCTTAGAAACATACGGGGTATTACAATATCTCCCCCTTGGGAACATTCGTCCTCGAATGAGAATTTACTAAGAACGGATACAAGGAAATAGAACCTAAACTGAACACGGAGAACTGAAACTTGATTTCATGACTGACATGCTAAAAATACTAAAATCGTGCATATCTGATGCATGGACAACTGGCACATGAATGCATGACTGAGTATGAAACAGTTAATAGGTACCAAGTTTATACTGGAAACATGAACGTGAAATTGAATAAGATTAAGGAGAACTGTTACCTTGAGCTTGATCTGAATTGGCGGGAAAGAGGTGAGGATACTTGGTACGCATATCTACTTCTGCTTCCCAAGTAGCTCCCTCATAAGACTGATTTTTCCAAAGAACCTTGACCAGAAGGACTTCTTTGTTCCTCAATCTACGAGTCTGATAATATAAGATTTCGACTGGAATCTCTTCATAGGAGAGGCTGTTCTGAATGTCGATGGTCTGAATAGGGAAAACAACTGTTGGGTTACCTATGTACTTCTTTAGCAAAGAGACATAGAAGACTGGATGGACTGAGGCTAGATATGAAGGCAACTCCAGCTCATAAGCTATCTTACCGAAGCAACAAAGAATTCTGAAGGGACTGACATACCGGGGACTGAGTTTTCCTTTCTTAACGAACCTCTTCACTCCCTTTATAGAAGAGATCTTAAGATAGACATAGTCATTAACCTCGAACTTGAAATCCTTTCTACAAACATCTACATAGAACTTCTGTCGGCTTTGAGCAGCCCAGAGTCTCTCTCTGATCAACTAAACTTTCTCTAAGGCGTCGAATACTAAGTCAGGAAATATGATTGAGTCCTCACTAACATCAAACCTACCAATCGGAGATCTACATCTCCTACTATAGAGTACTTTGAATGATGCCATCTGAATACTAGAATGATAGCTATTGTTGTATGCAAACTCAATCACGGGCAGGTGGTCGTCCCAACTTCCCTTGAAGTCAATTGCACACGCCCTTAGTATATCTTCAAGAGTCTGAATGGTCCTCTCTACTTGACCATCTGTCAGAGGATGAAATGTTGTGCTAAGATGGACTTGGGTACCGAGACCATTTTGGAACACTTTCCAAAAGTGAAAAGTGAACTGGGTACCTCTGTCTGAGATGATAGATAGTGGAACACCATGTAAACTTACTAACTCTCTGATATAGAGTTTGGCATAATTCTCGGTGGATAAGAAGTACGAACAGGAAGGAAATGAGCTGACTTGGTCATTCTATCTATAATGACCCAGACTGAATCATGCTGATCACGAGTTCTAGGCAAACCCGTCACGAAGTCCATGTTAAATTCTTCCTACTTCCAAGTAGGAATGGTGAACTCTTGCATAGAACCACTAGGTTTTTGATGCTCTTTCTTAACCTACTGACAGGTAGAGCACTTAGCCACAAACTCTGCAATATCTCTCTTCATCCCACTCCACCAATAGATCTCCCACATGTCACGGTACATCTTAGTGGCCCCTGGATGAATAGAGTATCGTGCACCATGCGTTTCTGCAAGTATTTGCTGCCTCAATTCATATACACCTAGAACACATAAACGACCCTGATAATGAAGAACACCATCTCCCTCTTGGGAGAAAACCTCGACTTTCTGATTCTGGCAAAGATTGAGATCTTTCTGGGAAAAGACATACTACCGCTTTTATGGTCTGTGAAGACATCAACATGAAATCCAAAGAGATAATGCCTCCAAATCTTTAAGGCAAAAACTACCGCTGCTAACTCAAGATCATGAGTAGGATAATTCTTCACATATGGCTTTAACTGTCTGAAGGCGTAGGCTATGACCTACCATGCCACATGAGGACACAACCTAAATCCACTCTAGATGCATCACAAAAGACTAAAAACCATTTGAACTATCTGGAATAGTTAGAACTGGAGCGGAGGTGAGTCGAGTCTTTAACTCTTGAAAGATCTTCTCGCATGAATCTGACCACTGATACTTAATCTTCTTCTGAGTCAATATGGACATGGGAGATGCAATAGAAGAAAATCCCTCGACAAACCATCTGTAATAGCCAGCCGAACCCAAGAAACTCCTAATATCCGATGGAGATACGAGTCTGGGCCTTTTTCTTACTGCCTCGGTTTTCTGAGGATCTACTCTAATTCCATCACTGGAAATAATATGGCCAAGGAATGCTACTGATCTTAGCCAAAATTTGCACTTGATGAACTTAGCGAATAATTGGTGATCCCTGAGAGTCTGAAGAATAATCCTGAGATGGTTTGCATGATCATGCTCTGTGCAAGAATAGACCAGAATATCATCTTTGAAGACTATAACAAACATGTCCAAGTACTGCTTGAACACATGGTTCATCAAATCCATAAAAGCTACAGGGGCATTGGTAAGACCAAATGACATGACTAAAAATTTGAAGTGACCATACCGAGTACGGAAACATGTCTTCGAAATATTACATTCTCTAACTCTAAGCTGATGATAGCGTGATCTGAGGTCTATCTTAGAGAAGTAACTAGCACCCTAAAGTTGGTCAAATAGATCATCAATTCTAGGAAGAGGATATCTGTTCTTGACCGTGGCCTTGTTGAGTTGATGGTAATCAATACACATCCTTAGAGAACTGTCTTTCTTGCGCACGAATAATACTAGCACACCCCATGGGGAAATGCTGGGTCTAATGAATCCCTTATCTAAGAGATCCTTCAACTGATATTTCAGCTCCTTGAGTTCTGCTGGCTCCATTCTATATGGCGGAATAGAAGTAGGTTGAGTATCCGAAAGAAGGTCTATGCCGAAGTCTATTTCCCTTTCAGGAGGAATGCCTAGAAGATCTTCGGGAAAGACATCTGAGTATTCATTAACAATAGGGATTGTTTTTAGGTTGGGATATTCAGAACTGGAATCTTCAACATGCACAAAATGATACACACACCCCATAGAAATCATTTTCCTTGCTCGAAGGTAGGAAACAAGTTGACCCTTGAATGCTGAAATGCTACCCTTCCACTCTTGGACGGACTCATTTGGGAACTGGAACTGAACTATCCTGTTTCTGGAGTCGACTGTGGCATAGCAAGAATGAAGCCAATTCATGCCGAGAATGACATCAAAATTAGTCATATCTAACTCCACTAAATCTGCTGACATGGATTTCTGAGATATCATAACTGGGCAGTTCCTGTATACCCGCCGGGCTATAATGGTTTTACCCACTACGGTAGAGACTAGGGCTCTGCTAGGACTTTGGGATTGATTCCAAAATCACCTGCTATGTACGGAGTAACAAAAGACAAAGATGCACCTGGGTCTAGCAAAGCATAAACATGAACATGGAAAATCTGTAACGTACCAGTAACGACATCAGGAGAATTTTACTGATCCTTTCGGGACTGAAGAGTTTAACTTATGATTATGCTTACTAGCATGACATGAATAATGAAGAAAGGGGACTGTTCCTAAAACATCTTATAGCCTCCCGTACATAAAAGTGGCGTGCAACACACCCATGTACAAGACTCTACTAGATGCGGCTTTCAGACTTCCTAGGACTCTATTGAACCTTAGGCTCTGATAGCAAGTTTGTAACACCCCGATTCGCTGAACCGAAATGCTACACGGTGCTCATGACCCCGAGGGACCACAGGCTAACCCCTGACTGATATTTGTACATGTATACTACAAATCATGATATAATAATGTGGAATACATGTAACTGTAAGGCCATAAGGTTCAACTGAATACAATCATGTGGGTGAAAATACCCAAAAAAACTCAATCTGAAAGCTTAGTCTGAACGTAAATTTGAACATAAATCTAAAAGTCTCTAAACTATCTGAATAAGGAGTTGAAGAAACATGTCTCTAACTAACTCCGTAAAACTATACTGAAGAAATAAATAAATACATCAAATCATATTGTCCTTGAATCAATGAGGGCTCACTGTGTCTCACGACTGGAATGCTACCACTACTGCTGGGCTGCAGCTCGTGTCTCGGAACCTATGGTGTAGCATGAAAAGAATGCACCATAGCGCAAATGCGTCAGTACAACTGGAGTACTGAGTATACGAGGAAGGTAAGCTAAACATAAAGGGTTTAATGCATGAACAACACTGACTGACTAATATGAATGTGGGAGTGCAAACACACATATATAGAAACTGGGACCGTGAATACGTGATAGCATAACCTGTAAGCTAATACATGGTTTACTAATAACTGTCATGACTGATACTAAAACTGATAACATGGACGACTGTATGTGACAGTCCTGTACATACTAAAATCTGAAGAATGCCCTGAGTTCTTTTACTGAGACTGATACTGAAACTGTGGGAAGTAGTGTTTAACCGACATGCCCTATGTATGCCGTTATGGCTAAGCTGGGGTCCAATCTCTGCCCCAACTGGAGCGGTGTCAATACCGTGCCACGGGTAAGGACAGCCTATGAGTGACCCTTATCTCGCAGGTACTCAATGAGAACGGTGGGAACCCTAAACTGACGAGTTAATCCACCTCATCAACCCTAATCTAGCGGGTTAAGATATCTCAACCTACGCTAGCTACGTAGTTCTAGATCACAAGGATGACTACTAAGAATCACACCCTGAACTGGTGGGTGAGTTCCCATTCGTTGGTTTACTCGGTGGTAACCTCTACTCCCATCTGGAGGGACTGGACACGAATAACTGACTGTGCATGACTTAATCTTATTAAATTCCGTTGACTAGCGGAATGTTACTGATATCTGACAACTGACTAAGATCATGAGATTTTCCTGAGTCACATGACTGACTGAAGTCTATGGAATCATATCTTAAGTTCACATATCGTGAAACATGACATGGCTCTAGACACACAGCTATAGTTTTTTGGGTACAAGTACCCCCAAGAATCGATGAAAGAAAGCTGACACACATGAATGACTTGATCATTAGAGTAGAGTTCATAATTTATAATATCATAAGTAGGGATCTCATACTAAGCATAGTTATCAGCAATGTATTGCATGGAAAGGATTTCATATCACATGGAAGTACTTGCACAAGTACTTGGATGATGAGGTTTGAGATGATAATAGGGTTGTAATATGTTTAGAAGCTATATATTTCATAGGGTTAAGTTTAGGGACGTGTAAGGAGTGTTAAAAGAGTTAATTACCCTTAAAATAACTCAAAACAGTGTTTTTGGTACCTGGAACTGACTTCGGCGGCGCCCAAGTGATTGCTTAAGCTAGGTTGGGCGGCGCCTAACCAATCGTCTATGTTTGGGTTGGGCAGCACCTAACCAATAGCCTATCCTTACTATCTCTCACGAAAATGGGCATAACTTTTCTCTCGGGTATTGGATTAAGGCAAAATTGGTATCGTTGGAAAGCTAATTCGATTCTCTACAATTTGGTGGGTCTAAATCAGCCAAAATAACACATTAACATCGAGTTATACTCAATCAAAGATGACCCTAGATAAATCAAACACTAAAACTTGATGGATTCAAAAAATCTTAGCTTGTATTACCTTAAGTGACTCATTTGGACATGCTTAATGCATCATATGCTATCCTATCACTAGGATATTCATTGTAAGTTATGTAATGTATGAATTACAGGATAGGATATTTCATACATAAGAATACTTGTTCACTTCCTAGCTTAGAAACATGCGGGATATTACATAGACACTTGCTTTTATGACAACAATACTAGTTAAACCTAGCATGTCATTCAAATTTATCACCACCTCTTTCATGAGTCGTGATGGCATCTACTAAAACCCACCAGTAGGTCACCCAATACCGTAACCTAGAGCTAAGGCAATGGGTTACTTTTGTAGAAACACCCAACAAGGCCCACAATAAATGAACACAATCATAAACAAATCCCATGACCTAGTAATATTAGTACAAGATCATCTAAGTACAACTATATGAAATACAACTCAAAGTCTAAATAGTCTATACATTTGTCTTGAATACAAAAGATTGAATAATTATAGGAGGAAAATGGGCAAGTCAAAATTCATAAAGCTAACCTTGTATTTTTAATATCAACACAGCATAATCTCAACTCAGCGGTGGCACCCAGTACTTGGGTCTACACCAAAAAGGTATAGGACTATAGTATGAAACCAAAAACAATGGCTACTCAGTAGACATCATGGGCCGACTTAGCTAAATTATGATATAAAGATTATATAATGCAAGACAATATCTTTAAGTGAAGGTACAAAATCGATCCTGAATCATATTCATTATCACTATAGAATATTTACTAAGCAACTAGAATAATAATATGACATATCATATCAATACATACCAAAATCGCCATATAAAATGAGCAATCGATTCGGAAGAGGAAAAAAACATCAATACATTCACAACTACATTAGTACCACTTTCAACACACGTATATTTATTCAAGCATAAGGTAAATGAACTCACCACAGCATCCCAAACCATCGGGAAGTACACCCAAAAGATCCTAAAGGTAGGAACTTTTCACGGCATCCCATACAACCAGAGAGTGCATTAATAGACTATATCATCAACTTATTAAGATATATATATATATATATATATATATATATAACCAACTCATGTTTAACCACGATTTCCACATTTCCCATCAACGATTATTTACCAAGATCAATAACCATCATCAATTAACAAAATTTTAATAGCATATACAAAGGTAATCATAACCATATATATATAGTCATTTAGATATCTTTGATATCAATACACTCTATCTAGTCATTAATAACTAACCAACACTTATTATTATTAGACTACTAATTTACTAGTCCTTAAA